>NW_027447480.1:0-30576 GCF_038048845.1 Mixophyes fleayi | reverse complement strand
TATCATGATTCGATTCATGATTCATGATTCATGAATTATGATTCGATTCATGATTCGATTCATGAATCATGATTCGATTCATGATTTGATTCATGAATCATGATTTATGAATCATGATTCGATTCATGAATCATGATTCGATTCATGATTCATGATTTATGAATCATAATTCGATTCATGAATCATGATTCGATTCATGATTCATGATTTATGAATCATGATTCAATTCATGAATCATGATTCGATTCATGATTCATAATTTATGAATCATGATTCGATTCATGAATCATGATTCGATTCATGATTCATGATTTATGAATCATGATTCGATTCATGATTCATGATTTATGAATCATGATTCGATTCATGATTCATGATTAATGAATCATGATTCGATTCATGATTCGATTCATGAATCATGATTCAAATCATGAATCATGATTCGATTCATGATTCATGATTTATGAATCATGATTCGATTCATGATTCATGATTCATGAATCATGATTCGATTCATGATTCATGATTCATGAATCATGATTCGATTCATGAATCATGATTCGATTCATGATTCGTGATTCATGAATCATGATTCGATTCATGATTCGTGATTCATGAATCATGATTCGATTCATGATTCATGATTCATGAATCATGAATCATGAATCGAATCATGATTCGATTCATGAATCATGATTCGATTCATGATTCATGATTTATGAATCATGATTCGATTCATGATTCATGATTCATGAATCATGATTCGATTCATGATTCATGATTTATGAATCATGATTCGATTCATGATTCATGATTCATGAATCATGATTCGATTCATGATTCATGATTTATGAATCATGATTCGATTCATGATTCGATTCATGAATCATGATTCGATTTATGAATCATAATTCGATTCATGATTCATGATTTATGAATCATGATTCGATTCATGATTCATGATTTATGAATCATGATTCGATTCATGATTTATGAATCATGATTCGATTCATGATTCATGATTTATGAATCATGATTCGATTCATGAATCATGATTCGATTCATGATTCATGATTCGATTCATGAATCATGATTCGATTCATGATTCATGAATCATGATTCGATTCATGATTCATGATTTATGAATCATGATTCGATTCATGATTCATGATTCATGAATCATGATTCGATTCATGATTCATGATTCATGAATCATGATTCGATTCATGATTCATGAATTAGGAATCATGATTCGATTCATGATTCATGATTAAGAATCATGATTCGATTCATGATTCATGATTTATGAATCATGATTCGATTCATGATTCGATTCATGAATCATGATTCGATTCATGATTCATGATTCATGAATCATGATTCGATTCATGATTCGATTCATGAATCATGATTCGATTCATGATTCATGATTTATGAATCAAGATTCGATTCATGATTCGAATCATGAATCATGATTCGATTCATGATTCGATTCATGGATCATGATTCGATTCATGATTCATGATTTATGATTCATGAATCGAATCATGATTCGATTCATGATTCATGATTCATGAATCATGATTCGATTCATGAATCATGATTCAATTCATGATTCGAATCATGAATCATGATTCGGTTCATGATTCATGATTTATGAATCATGATTCGATTCATGAATCATGATTCGATTCATGATTCATGATTTATGAATCATGATTCGATTCATGATTCATGATTCATGAATCATGATTCGATTCATGATTCATGATTTATGAATGATTCATAAATCATGAATCTTGAATCAAATCATGAATCATGATTCGATTCATGATTCATGATTCATGAATTATGATTCGATTCATGATTCATGATTTATGAATCATGATTCGATTCATGATTCATGATTCATGAATCATGATTCGATTCATGATTCATGATTCATGAATCATGATTCGATTCATGATTCATGATTTATGAATCATGATTCGATTCATGATTCATGATTCATGAATCATGATTCGATTCATGATTCATGATTCATGAATCATGATTCGATTCATGATTCATGATTTGATTCAAGATTCATGATTTATGAATCATGATTCGATTCATGAATCATGATTCGATTCATGATTCATGATTTATGAATCATGATTCGATTCATGATTCATGATTTAATGAATCATGATTCGATTCATGATTCGATTCATGAATCATGATTCGATTCATGATTTGATTCATGAATCATGATTCGATTCATGAATCATGATTCAATTCATGAATCATGATTCGATTCATGATTCATGATTTATGAATCATGATTCGATTCATGAATCATGATTAGATTCATGATTCATGATTTATGAATCATGATTCGATTCATGAATCATGATTCGATTCATGATTCATGATTTATGAATCATGATTCGATTCATGAATCATGATTCGATTCATGATTCATAATTTATGAATCATGATTCGATTCATGAATCATGATTCGATTCATGATTCATGATTTATGAATCATGATTCGATTCATGATTCATGATTTATGAATCATGATTCGATTCATGAATCATGATTCGATTCATGATTCATGATTTATGAATCATGATTCGATTCATGAATCATGATTCGATTCATGATTCATGATTTATGAATCATGATTCGATTCATGATTCATGATTTATGAATCATGATTCGATTCATGATTCATGATTAATGAATCATGATTCGATTCATGATTCGATTCATGAATCATGATTCAAATCATGAATCATGATTCGATTCATGATTCATGATTCATGAATCATGATTCGATTCATGATTCATGATTCATGAATCATGATTCGATTCATGAATCATGATTCGATTCATGATTCGTGATTCATGAATCATGATTCGATTCATGATTCGTGATTCATGAATTATGATTCGATTCATGATTCGTGATTCATGAATTATGATTCGATTCATGATTCATGATTCATGAATCATGAATCATGAATTGAATCATGATTCGATTCATGAATCATGATTCGATTCATGATTCATGATTTATGAATCATGATTCGATTCATGATTCATGATTTATGAATCATGATTCGATTCATGATTCATGATTCATGAATCATGATTCGATTCATGATTCATGATTTATGAATCATGATTCGATTCATGATTCATGATTCATGAATCATGATTCGATTCATGATTCATGATTTATGAATCATGATTCGATTCATGATTCGATTCATGAATCATGATTCGATTCATGATTCGATTCATGAATCATGATTCGATTCATGAATCATGATTCGATTCATGATTCATGATTCATGAATCATGATTCGATTTATGAATCATAATTCGATTCATGATTCATGATTTATGAATCATGATTCGATTCATGATTCATGATTTATGAATCATGATTCGATTCATGATTCATGATTTATGAATCATGATTCGATTCATGATTCATGATTTATGAATCATGATTCAAATCATGAATCATGATTCGATTCATGATTCATGATTTATGAATCATGATTCGATTCATGAATCATGATTCGATTCATGATTCATAATTTATGAATCATGATTCGATTCATGAATCATGATTCGATTCATGATTCATGATTTATGAATCATGATTCGATTCATGAATCATGATTCGATTCATGATTCATGATTTATGAATCATGATTCGATTCATGATTCATGATTCATGAATCATGATTCGATTCATGATTCATGATTCATGAATCATGATTCGATTCATGATTCATGATTCATGAATCATGATTCGATTCATGATTCATGATTCATGAATCATGATTCGATTCATGATTCATGATTCATGAATCATGATTCGATTCATGATTCATGATTTATGAATCATGATTCGATTCATGATTCATGATTTATGAATCATGATTCGATTCATGATTCATGATTTATGAATCATGATTCGATTCATGATTCATGATTTATGAATCATGATTCGATTCATGAATCATGATTCGATTCATGATTCATGATTTATGAATCATGATTCGATTCATGAATCATGATTCGATTCATGATTCATGATTCGATTCATGAATCATGATTCGATTCATGATTCATGAATCATGATTCGATTCATGATTCATGATTTATGAATCATGATTCGATTCATGATTCATGATTCATGAATCATGATTCGATTCATGATTCATGATTCATGAATCATGATTCGATTCATGATTCATGATTTAGGAATCATGATTCGATTCATGATTCATGAATCATGATTCGATTCATGATTCATGATTTAGGAATCATGATTCGATTCATGATTCATGATTCATGAATCATGATTCGTTTCATGATTCATGATTTAGGAATCATGATTCGATTCATGATTCATGATTCATGAATCATGATTCAATTCATGATTCATGATTTAGGAATCATGATTCGATTCATGATTCATGAATCATGATTCGATTCATGAATCATGATTCGATTCATGATTCGTGATTCATTATTCATGATTCGATTCATGATTCATGAATCATGATTCGATTCATGATTCATGATTCGTGATTCATTATTCATGATTCGATTCATGATTCATGAATCATGATTCGATTCATGATTCATGATTCATGAATCATGATTCATGATTCATGATTCATGATCATGAATCATGATTCGATTCATGATTCATGATTCATGAATCATGATTCCATTCATGATTCGATTCATGAATTATGATTCGATTCATGAATCATGATTCGATTCATGATTCATGATTTATGAATCATGATTCGATTCATGATTCGTGATTCATGAATCATGATTCGATTCATGATTCCTGATTCATGAATCATGATTCGATTCATGATTCATGATTCATGAATCATGATTCGATTCATGATTCATGATTCATGAATCATGATTCGATTCATGATTCGATTCATGAATCATGATTCGATTCATGATTCATGATTTATGAATCATGATTTCGATTCATGATTCATGATTCATGAATCATGATTCGATTCATGATTCATGATTCATGAATCATGATTCGATTCATGATTCATGATTTGATTCAAGATTCATGATTTATGAATCATGATTCGATTCATGAATCATGATTCGATTCATGATTCATGATTTATGAATCATGATTCGATTCATGATTCATGATTTATGAATCATGATTCGATTCATGATTCGATTCATGAATCATGATTCGATTCATGATTTGATTCATGAATCATGATTCGATTCATGAATCATGATTCAATTCATGAATCATGATTCGATTCATGATTCATGATTTATGAATCATGATTCGATTCATGAATCATGATTCGATTCATGATTCATGATTTATGAATCATGATTCGATTCATGAATCATGATTCGATTCATGATTCATGATTTATGAATCATGATTCGATTCATGAATCATGATTCGATTCATGATTCATAATTTATGAATCATGATTCGATTCATGAATCATGATTCGATTCATGATTCATGATTTATGAATCATGATTCGATTCATGATTCATGATTTATGAATCATGATTCGATTCATGAATCATGATTCGATTCATGATTCATGATTTATGAATCATGATTCGATTCATGAATCATGATTCGATTCATGATTCATGATTTATGAATCATGATTCGATTCATGATTCATGATTTATGAATCATGATTCGATTCATGATTCATGATTAATGAATCATGATTCGATTCATGATTCGATTCATGAATCATGATTCAAATCATGAATCATGATTCGATTCATGATTCATGATTCATGAATCATGATTCGATTCATGAATCATGATTCGATTCATGATTCGTGATTCATGAATCATGATTCGATTCATGATTCGTGATTCATGAATTATGATTCGATTCATGATTCATGATTCATGAATCATGAATCATGAATTGAATCATGATTCGATTCATGAATCATGATTCGATTCATGATTCATGATTTATGAATCATGATTCGATTCATGATTCATGATTTATGAATCATGATTCGATTCATGATTCATGATTCATGAATCATGATTCGATTCATGATTCATGATTTATGAATCATGATTCGATTCATGATTCATGATTTATGAATCATGATTCGATTCATGATTCATGATTAATGAATCATGATTCGATTCATGATTCGATTCATGAATCATGATTCGATTCATGATTCGATTCATGAATCATGATTCGATTCATGAATCATGATTCGATTCATGATTCATGATTCATGAATCATGATTCGATTCATGAATCATGATTCGATTCATGATTCATGATTCATGAATCATGATTCGATTCATGAATCATGATTCGATTCATGATTCGTGATTCATGAATCATGATTCGATTCATGATTCATGATTTATGAATCATGATTCGATTCATGATTCATGATTTATGAATCATGATTCGATTCATGATTCATGATTTATGAATCATGATTCGATTCATGATTCGATTCATGAATCATGATTCGATTCATGATTCGATTCATGAATCATGATTCGATTCATGAATCATGATTCGATTCATGATTCATGATTCATGAATCATGATTCGATTCATGATTCATGATTTATGAATCATGATTCATGATTTATGAATCATGATTCGATTCATGATTCATGATTTATGAATCATGATTCGATTCATGATTCATGATTTATGAATCATGATTCGATTCATGATTCATGATTATGAATCATGATTCGATTCATGAATCATGATTCGATTCATGATTCATGATTTATGAATCATGATTCGATTCATGAATCATGATTCGATTCATGATTCATGATTCGATTCATGAATCATGATTCGATTCATGATTCATGAATCATGATTCGATTCATGATTCATGATTTATGAATCATGATTCGATTCATGATACATGATTCATGAATCATGATTCGATTCATGATTCATGATTCATGAATCATGATTCGATTCATGATTCATGATTTAGGAATCATGATTCGATTCATGATTCATGAATCATGATTCGATTCATGATTCATGATTTAGGAATCATGATTCGATTCATGATTCATGATTCATGAATCATGATTCGTTTCATGATTTAGGAATCATGATTCGATTCATGATTCATGATTCATGAATCATGATTCATTCATGATTCATGATTTAGGAATCATGATTCGATTCATGATTCATGATTATGAATCATGATTCGATTCATGAATCATGATTCGATTCATGATTCGTGATTCATTATTCATGATTCGATTCATGATTCATGAATCATGATTCGATTCATGATTCATGATTCATGAATCATGATTCATGATTCATGATTCATGAATCATGATTCGATTCATGATTCATGATTCATGAATCATGATTCCATTCATGATTCGATTCATGAATTATGATTCGATTCATGAATCATGATTCGATTCATGATTCATGATTCATGAATCATGATTCGATTCATGAATCATGATTCGATTCATGATTCATGATTTATGAATCATGATTCGATTCATGATTCGTGATTCATGAATCATGATTCGATTCATGATTCCTGATTCATGAATCATGATTCGATTCATGATCATGATTCATGAATCATGATTCGATTCATGATTCATGATTCATGAATCATGATTCGATTCATGATTCGATTCATGAATCATGATTCGATTCATGATTCATGATTTATGAATCATGATTCGATTCATGATTCATGATTCATGAATCATGATTCGATTCATGATTCGATTCATGAATCATGATTCGATTCATGATTCATGATTTATGAATCATGATTCGATTCATGATTCGATTCATGAATCATGATTCGATTCATGATTCGATTCATGAATCATGATTCGATTCATGATTCATGATTCATGAATCATGATTCGATTCATGATTCATGATTTAGGAATCATGATTCGATTCATGATTTGATTCATGAATCATGATTCGATTCATGAATCATGATTCAATTCATGAATCATGATTCGATTCATGATTCATGATTATGAATCATGATTCGATTCATGATTCATGATTTATGAATCATGATTCGATTCATGATTCGATTCATGAATCATGATTCGATTCATGATTTGATTCATGAATCATGATTCGATTCATGAATCATGATTCAATTCATGAATCATGATTCGATTCATGATTCATGATTTATGAATCATGATTCGATTCATGAATCATGATTCGATTCATGATTCATGATTATGAATCATGATTCGATTCATGAATCATGATTCGATTCATGATTCATGATTTATGAATCATGATTCGATTCATGAATCATGATTCGATTCATGATTCATAATTTATGAATCATGATTCGATTCATGAATCATGATTCGATTCATGATTCATGATTTATGAATCATGATTCGATTCATGATTCATGATTTATGAATCATGATTCGATTCATGATTCATGATTTATGAATCATGATTCGATTCATGAATCATGATTCGATTCATGATTCATGATTTATGAATCATGATTCGATTCATGAATCATGATTCGATTCATGATTCATGATTTATGAATCATGATTCGATTCATGATTCATGATTTATGAATCATGATTCGATTCATGATTCATGATTAATGAATCATGATTCGATTCATGATTCGATTCATGAATCATGATTCAAATCATGAATCATGATTCGATTCATGATTCATGATTCATGAATCATGATTCGATTCATGAATCATGATTCGATTCATGATTCGTGATTCATGAATCATGATTCGATTCATGATTCGTGATTCATGAATTATGATTCGATTCATGATTCATGATTCATGAATCATGAATCATGAATTGAATCATGATTCGATTCATGAATCATGATTCGATTCATGATTCATGATTTATGAATCATGATTCGATTCATGATTCATGATTCATGAATCATGATTCGATTCATGATTCATGATTCATGAATCATGATTCGATTCATGAATCATGATTTATGAATCATGATTCGATTCATGATTCGATTCATGAATCATGATTCGATTCATGATTCGATTCATGAATCATGATTCGATTCATGAATCATGATTCGATTCATGATTCATGATTCATGAATCATGATTCGATTTATGAATCATAATTCGATTCATGATTCATGATTTATGAATCATGATTCGATTCATGATTCATGATTCATGAATCATGATTCGATTTATGAATCATAATTCGATTCATGATTCATGATTTATGAATCATGATTCGATTCATGATTCATGATTTATGAATCATGATTCGATTCATGATTCATGATTTATGAATCATGATTCGATTCATGAATCATGATTCGATTCATGATTCATGATTTATGAATCATGATTCGATTCATGAATCATGATTCGATTCATGATTCATGATTCGATTCATGAATCATGATTCGATTCATGATTCATGAATCATGATTCGATTCATGATTCATGATTTATGAATCATGATTCGATTCATGATTCATGATTCATGAATCATGATTCGATTCATGATTCATGATTCATGAATCATGATTCGATTCATGATTCATGATTTAGGAATCATGATTCGATTCATGATTCATGAATCATGATTCGATTCATGATTCATGATTTAGGAATCATGATTCGATTCATGATTCATGATTCATGAATCATGATTCGTTTCATGATTCATGATTTAGGAATCATGATTCGATTCATGATTCATGATTCATGAATCATGATTCAATTCAAGATTCATGATTTAGGAATCATGATTCGATTCATGATTCATGATTCATGAATCATGATTCGATTCATGATTCATGATTTATGAATCATGATTCGATTCATGATTCATGAATCATGATTCGATTCATGATTCATGATTTATGAATCATGATTCGATTCATGATTCGATTCATGAATCATGATTCGATTCATGATTCATGATTTATGAATCATGATTCGATTCATGATTCGATTCATGAATCATGATTCGATTCATGAATCATGATTCGATTCATGATTCATGATTTATGAATCATGATTCGATTCATGATTCATGATTTATTAATCATGATTCGATTCATGAATCATGATTCGATTTATGATTCATGATTTATGAATCATGATTCGATTCATGAATCATGATTCGATTCATGATTCATGATTTATGAATCATGATTCGATTCATGATTCATGATTTATGAATCATGATTCGATTCATGATTCATGATTAATGAATCATGATTCGATTCATGATTCGATTCATGAATCATGATTCAAATCATGAATCATGATTCGATTCATGATTCATGATTTATGAATCATGATTCGATTCATGATTCATGATTCATGAATCATGATTCGATTCATGATTCATGATTCATGAATCATGATTCGATTCATGAATCATGATTCGATTCATGATTCGTGATTCATGAATCATGATTCGATTCATGATTCGTGATTCATGAATCATGATTCGATTCATGATTCATGATTCATGAATCATGAATCATGAATCGAATCATGATTCGATTCATGAATCATGATTCGATTCATGATTCATGATTTATGAATCATGATTCGATTCATGATTCATGAATCATGATTCGATTCATGATTCATGATTTATGAATCATGATTCGATTCATGATTCATGATTCATGAATCATGATTCGATTCATGATTCATGATTTATGAATCATGATTCGATTCATGATTCGATTCATGAATCATGATTCGATTCATGATTCATGATTTATGAATCATGATTCGATTCATGATTCGATTCATGAATCATGATTCGATTCATGAATCATGATTCGATTCATGATTCATGATTTATGAATCATGATTCGATTCATGATTCATGATTTATTAATCATGATTCGATTCATGAATCATGATTCGATTTATGATTCATGATTTATGAATCATGATTCGATTCATGAATCATGATTCGATTCATGATTCATGATTTATGAATCATGATTCGATTCATGATTCATGATTTATGAATCATGATTCGATTCATGATTCATGATTAATGAATCATGATTCGATTCATGATTCGATTCATGAATCATGATTCAAATCATGAATCATGATTCGATTCATGATTCATGATTTATGAATCATGATTCGATTCATGATTCATGATTCATGAATCATGATTCGATTCATGATTCATGATTCATGAATCATGATTCGATTCATGAATCATGATTCGATTCATGATTCGTGATTCATGAATCATGATTCGATTCATGATTCGTGATTCATGAATCATGATTCGATTCATGATTCATGATTCATGAATCATGAATCATGAATCGAATTATGATTCGATTCATGAATCATGATTCGATTCATGATTCATGATTTATGAATCATGATTCGATTCATGATTCATGAATCATGATTCGATTCATGATTCATGATTTATGAATCATGATTCGATTCATGATTCATGATTCATGAATCATGATTCGATTCATGATTCATGATTTATGAATCATGAATCATGAATCGAATCATGATTCGATTCATGATTTATGAATCATGATTCGATTCATGATTCATGATTTATGAATCATGAATCATGAATCGAATCATGATTCGATTCATGATTTATGAATCATGATTCGATTCATGATTCGATTCATGAATCATGATTCGATTCATGAATCATGATTCGATTCATGATTCATGAATCATGATTCGATTTATGAATCATAATTCGATTCATGATTCATGATTTATGAATCATGATTCGATTCATGATTCATGATTTATGAATCATGATTCGATTCATGATTCATGATTTATGAATCATGATTCGATTCATGAATCATGATTCGATTCATGATTCATGATTTATGAATCATGATTCGATTCATGAATCATGATTCATGAATCATGATTCGATTCATGATTCATGATTTATGAATCATGATTCGATTCATGATTCGATTCATGAATCATGATTCGATTCATGAATCATGATTCGATTCATGATTCATGAATCATGATTCGATTTATGAATCATAATTCGATTAATGATTCATGATTTATGAATCATGATTCGATTCATGATTCATGATTTATGAATCATAATTCGATTCATGATTCATGATTCATGAATCATGATTCGATTCATGATTCATGATTTATGAATCATGATTCGATTCATGATTCATGATTCATGAATCATGATTCGATTCATGATTCATGATTCATGAATCATGATTCGATTCATGATTCATGATTTAGGAATCATGATTCGATTCATGATTCATGATTCATGAATCATGATTCGATTCATGATTTATGAATCATGATTCGATTCATGATTCGATTCATGAATCATGATTCGATTCATGATTCATGATTCATGAATCATGATTCGATCATGATTCGATTCATGAATCATGATTCGATTCATGATTCATGATTTATGAATCAAGATTCGATTCATGATTCGACTCATGAATCATGATTCGATTCATGATTCGATTCATGGATCATGATTCGATTCATGATTCATGATTTATGAATCATGATTCGATTCATGATTCGATTCATGAATCATGATTCGATTCATGAATCATGATTCGATTCATGATTCATGATTCATGAATCATGATTCGATTCATGAATCATGATTCAATTCATGATTCGATTCATGAATCATGATTCGGTTCATGATTCATGATTTATGAATCATGATTCGATTCATGAATCAT
The DNA here is from genome assembly GCF_038048845.1 of Mixophyes fleayi. NCBI lineage: Eukaryota > Metazoa > Chordata > Amphibia > Anura > Limnodynastidae > Mixophyes > Mixophyes fleayi. The sequence continues at coordinate 17,752 of NW_027447480.1, read as the reverse complement.
GATTCGATTCATGATTCATGATTTATGAATCATGATTCGATTCATGATTCATGATTCATGAATCATGATTCGATTCATGATTCATGATTTATGAATGATTCATAAATCATGAATCTTGAATCAAATCATGAATCATGATTCGATTCATGATTCATGATTCATGAATCATGATTCGATTCATGATTCATGATTTATGAATCATGATTCGATTCATGATTCATGATTCATGAATCATGATTCGATTCATGATTCATGATTCATGAATCATGATTCGATTCATGATTCATGATTTATGAATCATGATTCGATTCATGATTCATGATTCATGAATCATGATTCGATTCATGATTCATGATTCATGAATCATGATTCGATTCATGATTCATGATTTGATTCAAGATTCATGATTTATGAATCATGATTCGATTCATGAATCATGATTCGATTCATGATTCATGATTTATGAATCATGATTCGATTCATGATTCATGATTTATGAATCATGATTCGATTCATGATTCGATTCATGAATCATGATTCGATTCATGATTTGATTCATGAATCATGATTCGATTCATGAATCATGATTCAATTCATGAATCATGATTCGATTCATGATTCATGATTTATGAATCATGATTCGATTCATGAATCATGATTCGATTCATGATTCATGATTTATGAATCATGATTCGATTCATGAATCATGATTCGATTCATGATTCATGATTATGAATCATGATTCGATTCATGAATCATGATTCGATTCATGATTCATAATTTATGAATCATGATTCGATTCATGAATCATGATTCGATTCATGATTCATGATTTATGAATCATGATTCGATTCATGATTCATGATTTATGAATCATGATTCGATTCATGAATCATGATTCGATTCATGATTCATGATTTATGAATCATGATTCGATTCATGAATCATGATTCGATTCATGATTCATGATTTATGAATCATGATTCGATTCATGATTCATGATTTATGAATCATGATTCGATTCATGATTCATGATTAATGAATCATGATTCGATTCATGATTCGATTCATGAATCATGATTCAAATCATGAATCATGATTCGATTCATGATTCATGATTCATGAATCATGATTCGATTCATGAATCATGATTCGATTCATGATTCGTGATTCATGAATCATGATTCGATTCATGATTCGTGATTCATGAATTATGATTCGATTCATGATTCATGATTCATGAATCATGAATCATGAATTGAATCATGATTCGATTCATGAATCATGATTCGATTCATGATTCATGATTTATGAATCATGATTCGATTCATGATTCATGATTCATGAATCATGATTCGATTCATGATTCATGATTTATGAATCATGATTCGATTCATGATTCATGATTCATGAATCATGATTCGATTCATGAATCATGATTTATGAATCATGATTCGATTCATGATTCGATTCATGAATCATGATTCGATTCATGATTCGATTCATGAATCATGATTCGATTCATGAATCATGATTCGATTCATGATTCATGATTCATGAATCATGATTCGATTATGAATCATAATTCGATTCATGATTCATGATTTATGAATCATGATTCGATTCATGATTCATGATTTATGAATCATGATTCGATTCATGATTCATGATTTATGAATCATGATTCGATTCATGAATCATGATTCGATTCATGATTCATGATTTATGAATCATGATTCGATTCATGAATCATGATTCGATTCATGATTCATGATTCGATCATGAATCATGATTCGATCATGATTCATGAATCATGATTCGATTCATGATTCATGATTATGAATCATGATTCGATTCATGATTCATGATTCATGAATCATGATTCGATTCATGATTCATGATTCATGAATCATGATTCGATTCATGATTCATGATTTAGGAATCATGATTCGATTCATGATTCATGAATCATGATTCGATTCATGATTCATGATTTAGGAATCATGATTCGATTCATGATTCATGATTCATGAATCATGATTCGTTTCATGATTCATGATTTAGGAATCATGATTCGATTCATGATTCATGATTCATGAATCATGATTCAATTCATGATTCATGATTTAGGAATCATGATTCGATTCATGATTCATGATTCATGAATCATGATTCGATTCATGAATCATGATTCGATTCATGATTCGTGATTCATTATTCATGATTCGATTCATGATTCATGAATCATGATTCGATTCATGATTCATGATTCATGAATCATGATTCATGATTCATGATTCATGAATCATGATTCGATTCATGATTCATGATTCATGAATCATGATTCCATTCATGATTCGATTCATGAATTATGATTCGATTCATGAATCATGATTCGATTCATGATTCATGATTCATGAATCATGATTCGATTCATGAATCATGATTCGATTCATGATTCCTGATTCATGAATCATGATTCGATTCATGATTCGATTCATGAATCATGATTCGATTCATGATTCATGATTCATGAATCATGATTCGATTCATGATTCGATTCATGAATCATGATTCGATTCATGATTCATGATTCATGAATCATGATTCGATTCATGATTCGATTCATGAATCATGATTCGATTCATGATTCGATTCATGAATCATGATTCGATTCATGATTCATGATTTAGGAATCATGATTCGATTCATGATTCATGATTCATGAATCATGATTCGATTCATGATTCATGATTATGAATCATGATTCGATTATGATTCATGATTCATGAATCATGATTCGATTCATGATTCATGATTTACGAATCATGATTCGATTCATGATTCATGATTCATGAATCATGATTCGATTCATGATTCATGATTTATGAATCATGATTCGATTCATGATTCGATTCATGAATCATGATTCGATTCATGAATCATGATTCGATTCATGATTCATGATTCATGAATCATGATTCGATTCATGATTCATGATTAATGAATCATGATTCGATTCATGATTCATGATTCATGAATCATGATTCGATTCATGATTCATGATTCATGAATCATGATTCGATTCATGATTCATGATTAATGAATCATGATTCGATTCATGATTCATGATTCATGAATCATGATTCGATTAATGAATCATGATTCGATTCATGATTCATGATTCATGAATCATGATTCGATTCATGATTCATGATTCATGAATCATGAATCACGATCGAATCATGATTCGATTCATGAATCATGATTCGATTCATGAATCATGATTCGATTCATGATTCATGATTTATGAATCATGATTTGATTCATGATTCATGATTCATGAATCATGATTCGATTCATGATTCATGATTCATGAATCATGATTCGATTCATGATTCATGATTAATGAATCATGATTCGATTCATGATTCATGATTCATGAATCATGATTCGATTCATGATTCATGATTCATGAATCATGATTCGATTCATGATTCATGATTAATGAATCATGATTCGATTCATGATTCATGATTCATGATCATGATTCATGAATCATGATTCGATTCATGATTCATGATTCATGAATCATGATTCGATTAATGAATCATGATTCGATTCATGATTCGTGATTCATGAATCATGATTCGATTCATGATTCATGATTCATGAATCATGAATCACGAATCGAATCATGATTCGATTCATGAATCATGATTCGATTCATGAATCATGATTCGATTCATGATTCATGATTCGATTCATGAATCATGATTCGATTCATGATTCATGATTTATGAATCATGATTTGATTCATGATTCATGATTCATGAATCATGATTCGATTCATGATTCATGATTTATGAATCATGATTCGATTCATGATTCATGATTCATGAATCATGATTCGATTCATTATTCATGATTTATGAATCATGATTCGATTCATGATTCATGATTCATGAATCATGATTCGATTCATGATTCATGATTTATGAATCATGATTCGATTCATGATTCATGAATCATGATTCGATTCATGATTCATGATTTATGAATCATGATTCGATTCATGATTCGATTCATGAATCATGATTCGATTCATGATTCATGATTTATGAATCATGATTCGATTCATGATTCGATTCATGAATCATGATTCGATTCATGAATCATGATTCGATTCATGATTCATGATTTATGAATCATGATTCGATTCATGATTCATGATTTATGAATCATGATTCGATTCATGAATCATGATTCGATTTCATGATTCATGATTATGAATCATGATTCGATTCATGATTCATGATTTATGAATCATGATTCGATTCATGATTCGATTCATGAATCATGATTCGATTCATGATTTGATTCATGAATCATGATTCGATTCATGAATCATGATTCAATTCATGAATCATGATTCGATTCATGATTCATGATTTATGAATCATGATTCGATTCATGAATCATGATTCGATTCATGATTCATGATTTATGAATCATGATTCGATTCATGAATCATGATTCGATTCATGATTCATGATTTATGAATCATGATTCGATTCATGAATCATGATTCGATCATGATTCATAATTTATGAATCATGATTCGATTCATGAATCATGATTCGATTCATGATTCATGATTTATGAATCATGATTCGATTCATGATTCATGATTTATGAATCATGATTCGATTCATGAATCATGATTCGATTCATGATTCATGATTTATGAATCATGATTCGATTCATGAATCATGATTCGATTCATGATTCATGATTTATGAATCATGATTCGATTCATGATTCATGATTTATGAATCATGATTCGATTCATGATTCATGATTAATGAATCATGATTCGATTCATGATTCGATTCATGAATCATGATTCAAATCATGAATCATGATTCGATTCATGATTCATGATTCATGAATCATGATTCGATTCATGAATCATGATTCGATTCATGATTCGTGATTCATGAATCATGATTCGATTCATGATTCGTGATTCATGAATTATGATTCGATTCATGATTCATGATTCATGAATCATGAATCATGAATTGAATCATGATTCGATTCATGAATCATGATTCGATTCATGATTCATGATTTATGAATCATGATTCGATTCATGATTCATGATTCATGAATCATGATTCGATTCATGATTCATGATTTATGAATCATGATTCGATTCATGATTCATGATTCATGAATCATGATTCGATTCATGAATCATGATTTATGAATCATGATTCGATTCATGATTCGATTCATGAATCATGATTCGATTCATGATTCGATTCATGAATCATGATTCGATTCATGAATCATGATTCGATTCATGATTCATGATTCATGAATCATGATTCGATTTATGAATCATAATTCGATTCATGATTCATGATTTATGAATCATGATTCGATTCATGATTCATGATTTATGAATCATGATTCGATTCATGATTCATGATTTATGAATCATGATTCGATTCATGAATCATGATTCGATTCATGATTCATGATTTATGAATCATGATTCGATTCATGAATCATGATTCGATTCATGATTCATGATTCGATTCATGAATCATGATTCGATTCATGATTCATGAATCATGATTCGATTCATGATTCATGATTTATGAATCATGATTCGATTCATGATTCATGATTCATGAATCATGATTCGATTCATGATTCATGATTCATGAATCATGATTCGATTCATGATTCATGATTTATGAATCATGATTCGATTCATGATTCATGAATCATGATTCGATTCATGATTCATGATTTAGGAATCATGATTCGATTCATGATTCATGATTCATGAATCATGATTCGTTTCATGATTCATGATTTAGGAATCATGATTCGATTCATGATTCATGATTCATGAATCATGATTCAATTCATGATTCATGATTTAGGAATCATGATTCGATTCATGATTCATGATTCATGAATCATGATTCGATTCATGAATCATGATTCGATTCATGATTCGTGATTCATTATTCATGATTCGATTCATGATTCATGAATCATGATTCGATTCATGATTCATGATTCATGAATCATGATTCATGATTCATGATTCATGAATCATGATTCGATTCATGATTCATGATTCATGAATCATGATTCCATTCATGATTCGATTCATGAATATGATTCGATTCATGAATCATGATTCGATTCATGATTCATGATTCATGAATCATGATTCGATTCATGAATCATGATTCGATTCATGATTCCTGATTCATGAATCATGATTCGATTCATGATTCGATTCATGAATCATGATTCGATTCATGATTCATGATTCATGAATCATGATTCGATTCATGATTCGATTCATGAATCATGATTCGATTCATGATTCATGATTTATGAATCATGATTCGATTCATGATTCGATTCATGAATCATGATTCGATTCATGATTCATGATTTAGAATCATGATTCGATTCATGATTCATGATTCATGAATCATGATTCGATTCCATGATTCATGATTTATGAATCATGATTCGATTATGATTCATGATTCATGAATCATGATTCGATTCATGATTCATGATTTACGAATCATGATTCGATTCATGATTCATGATTCATGAATCATGATTCGATTCATGATTCATGATTTATGAATCATGATTCGATTCATGATTCGATTCATGAATCATGATTCGATTCATGAATCATGATTTGATTCATGATTCATGATTCATGAATCATGATTCGATTCATGATTCATGATTAATGAATCATGATTCGATTCATGATTCATGATTCATGAATCATGATTCGATTCATGATTCATGATTCATGAATCATGATTCGATTCATGATTCATGATTAATGAATCATGATTCGATTCATGATTCATGATTCATGAATCATGATTCGATTAATGAATCATGATTCGATTCATGATTCGTGATTCATGAATCATGATTCGATTCATGATTCATGATTCATGAATCATGAATCACGAATCGAATCATGATTCGATTCATGAATCATGATTCGATTCATGAATCATGATTCGATTCATGATTCATGATTTATGAATCATGATTTGATTCATGATTCATGATTCATGAATCATGATTCGATTCATGATTCATGATTCATGAATCATGATTCGATTCATGATTCATGATTAATGAATCATGATTCGATTCATGATTCATGATTCATGAATCATGATTCGATTCATGATTCATGATTCATGAATCATGATTCGATTCATGATTCATGATTCATGAATCATGATTCGATTCATGATTCATGATTCATGATTCATGATTCATGAATCATGATTCGATTCATGATTCATGATTCATGAATCATGATTCGATTAATGAATCATGATTCGATCATGATTCGTGATTCATGAATCATGATTCGATTCATGATTCATGATTCATGAATCATGAATCACGAATCGAATCATGATTCGATTCATGAATCATGATTCGATTCATGAATCATGATTCGATTCATGATTCATGATTTATGAATCATGATTTGATTCATGATTCATGATTCATGAATCATGATTCGATTCATGATTCATGATTTATGAATCATGATTCGATTCATGATTCATGATTCATGAATCATGATTCGATTCATTATTCATGATTTATGAATCATGATTCGATTCATGATTCATGATTCATGAATCATGATTCGATTCATGATTCATGATTTATGAATCATGATTCGATTCATGATTCATGAATCATGATTCGATTCATGATCATGATTTATGAATCATGATTCGATTCATGATTCGATTCATGAATCATGATTCGATTCATGATTCATGATTATGAATCATGATTCGATTCATGATTCGATTCATGAATCATGATTCGATTCATGAATCATGATTCGATTCATGATTCATGATTATGAATCATGATTCGATTCATGATTCATGATTTATGAATCATGATTCGATTCATGAATCATGATTCGATTTATGATTCATGATTTATGAATCATGATTCGATTCATGAATCATGATTCGATTCATGATTCATGATTCGATTCATGAATCATGATTTGATTCATGATTCATTATTCATGAATCATGATTCGATTCATGATTCATGATTTATGAATCATGATTCGATTCATGATTCATGATTCATGAATCATGATTCGATTCATGAACAATGATTCATGAATCATGATTCGATTCATGATTCATGATTTAGGAATCATGATTCGATTCATGATTCATGATTCATGAATCATGATTCGATTCATGATTCATGATTCATGAATCATGATTCGATCATGATTCATGATTCATGAATCATGATTCGATTCATGATTCATGATTTATGAATCATGATTCGATTCATGATTCATGATTCATGAATCATGATTCGATTCATGATTCATGATTTAGGAATCATGATTCGATTCATGATTCATGATTCATGAATCATGATTCGATTCATGATTCATGATTTAGGAATCATGATTCGATTCATGATTCATGATTCATGAATCATGATTCGATTCATGAATCATGATTCGATTCATAATTTGATTCATGAATCATGATTCGATTCATGATTCGTGATTCATTATTCATGATTCGATTCATGATTCCTGAATCATGATTCGATTCATGATTCATTATTCATGAATCATGATTCGATTCATGATTCATGATTTATGAATCATGATTCGATTCATGATTCGATTCATGAATCATGATTCGATTCATGAATCATGATTCGATTCATGATTCATGATTCATGAATCATGATTCGATTCATGAATCATGATTCGATTCATTATTCATGATTATGATTCATGATTTATGAATCATGATTCGATTCATGATTCATGATTCATGAATCATGATTCGATTCATGATTCATGATTATGATTCATGATTTATGAATCATGATTCGATTCATGATTCATGATTCATGAATCATGATTCGATTCATGATTCATGATTTATGAATCATGATTCGATTCATGATTCATGATTCATGAATCATGATTCGATTCATGATTCATGATTCATGAATCATGATTCGATTCATGAATCATGATTCGATTCATGATTCATGATTTATGAATCATGATTCGATTCATGAATCATGATTCGATTCATGATTCATGATTTATAAATCATGATTCGATTCATGATTCATGATTCATGAATCATGATTCGATTCATGATTCATGATTTATGAATCATGATTCGATTCATGATTCATGATTCATGAATCATGATTCGATTCATGATTCATGATTTATGAATCATGATTCATGATTCATGAATTATGATTCGATTCATGATTCATGATTCATGAATCATGATTCGATTCATGATTCATGATTCATGAATCATGATTCGATTCATGATTCGATTCATGAATCATGATTCGATTCATGATTCATGATTTATGAATCATGATTCATGATTCATGAATCATGATTCGATTCATGATTCATGATTTATGAATCATGATTCGATTCATGATTCATGATTCATGAATCATGATCGATTCATGATTCGATTCATGAATCATGATTCGATTCATGAATCATGTTCGATTCATGATTCATGATCATGATTCATGATTCGATTCATGAATCATGATTCGATTCATGATTCGTGATTCATGAATCATGATTCGATTCATGATTCGTGATTCATGAATCATGATTCGATTCATGATTCCTGATTCATGAATCATGATTCGATTCATGATTCATGATTCATGAATCATGATTCGATTCATGATTCATGATTCATGAATCATGATTCGATTCATGATTCGTGATTCATTATTCATGATTCGATTCATGATTCCTGAATCATGATTCGATTCATGATTCATTATTCATGAATCATGATTCGATTCATGATTCATGATTTATGAATCATGATTCGATTCATGATTCGATTCATGAATCATGATTCGATTCATGAATCATGATTCGATTCATGATTCATGATTCATGAATCATGATTCGATTCATGAATCATGATTCGATTCATTATTCATGATTTATGATTCATGATTTATGAATCATGATTCGATTCATGATTCATGATTCATGAATCATGATTCGATTCATGATTCATGATTCATGAATCATGATTCGATTCATGATTCATGATTATGAATCATGATTCGATTCATGATTCATGATTCATGAATCATGATTCGATTCATGATTCATGATTCATGAATCATGATTCGATTCATGAATCATGATTCGATTCATGATTCATGATTTATGAATCATGATTCGATTCATGAATCATGATTCGATTCATGATTCATGATTTATAAATCATGATTCGATTCATGATTCATGATTCATGAATCATGATTCGATTCATGATTCATGATTTATGAATCATGATTCGATTCATGATTCATGATTCATGAATCATGATTCGATTCATGATTCATGATTTATGAATCATGATTCATGATTCATGAATTATGATTCGATTCATGATTCATGATTCATGAATCATGATTCGATTCATGATTCATGATTCATGAATCATGATTCGATTCATGATTCGATTCATGAATCATGATTCGATTCATGATTCATGATTTATGAATCATGATTCATGATTCATGAATCATGATTCGATTCATGATTCATGATTTATGAATCATGATTCGATTCATGATTCATGATTCATGAATCATGATCCGATTCATGATTCGATTCATGAATCATGATTCGATTCATGAATCATGTTCGATTCATGATTCATGATTCATGATTCATGATTCGATTCATGAATCATGATTCGATTCATGATTCGTGATTCATGAATCATGATTCGATTCATGATTCGTGATTCATGAATCATGATTCGATTCATGATTCCTGATTCATGAATCATGATTCGATTCATGATTCATGATTCATGAATCATGATTCGATTCATGATTCATGATTCATGAATCATGATTCGATTCATGATTCGATTCATGAATCATGATTCGATTCATGATTCATGATTTATGAATCATGATTCGATTCATGATTCGATTCATGAATCATGATTCGATTCATGATTCGATTCATGAATCATGATTCGATTCATGATTCATGATTTATGAATCATGATTCGATTCATGATTCGATTCATGAATCATGATTCGATTCATGAATCATGATACGATTCATGATTCATGATTCATGAATCATGATTCGATTTATGAATCATAATTCGATTCATGATTCATGATTTATGAATCATGATTCGATTCATGATTCATGATTTATGAATCATGATTCGATTCATGATTCATGATTTATGAATCATGATTCGATTCATGAATCATGATTCGATTCATGATTCATGATTTATGAATCATGATTCTATTCATGAATCATGATTCGATTCATGATTCATGATTCGATTCATGAATCATGATTCGATTCATGATTCATGATTCATGAATCATGATTCGATTCATGATTCATGAATCATGATTCGATTCATGATTCATGATTATGAATCATGATTCGATTCATGATTCATGATTCATGAATCATGATTCGATTCATGATTCATGATTTAGGAATCATGATTCGATTCATGATTCAAGATTCATGAATCATGATTCGATTCATGATTCATGATTCATGAATCATGATTCATGATTCATGATTCATGAATCATGATTCGATTCATGATTCATGAATCATGATTCGATTCATGATTCGATTCATGAATCATGATTCGATTCATGATTCATGATTTAGAATCATGATTCGATTCATGATTCATGATTTAGAATCATGATTCGATTCATGATTCATGATTCATGAATTATGATTCGATTCATGATTCGATTCATGAATCATGATTCGATTCATGATTTGATTCATGAATCATGATTCGATTCATGAATCATGATTCGATTCATGAATCATGATTCGATTCATGAATCATGATTCGATTCATGATTCATGATTATGAATCATGATTCGATTCATGAATCATGATTCGATTCATGATTCATAATTTATGAATCATGATTCGATTCATGAATCATGATTCGATTCATGATTCATGATTTATGAATCATGATTCGATTCATGAATCATGATTCGATTCATGATTCATAATTTATGAATCATGATTCGATTCATGAATCATGATTCATGATTAATGAATCATGATTCGATTCATGATTCGATTCATGAATCATGATTCGATTCATGATTCATGATTAATGAATCATGATTCGATTCATGATTCGATTCATGAATCATGATTCAAATCATGAATCATGATTCGATTCATGATTCATGATTTATGAATCATGATTCGATTCATGATTCATGATTCATGAATCATGATTCGATTCATGATTCATGATTCATGAATCATGATTCGATTCATGAATCATGATTCGATTCATGAATCATGATTCGATTCATGATTCATGATTTATCAATCATGATTCGATTCATGATTCATGATTCATGAATCATGATTCGATTCATGATTCATGATTTATGAATCATGATTCGATTCATGATTCATGATTCATGAATCATGATTCGATTCATGATTCGATTCATGAATCATGATTCGATTCATGATTCATGATTATGAATCATGATTCATGATTCATGAATCATGATTCGATTCATGATTCATGATTTATGAATCATGATTCGATTCATGATTCATGATTCATGAATCATGATTCGATTCATGATTCGATTCATGAATCATGATTCGATTCATGAATCATGTTCGATTCATGATTCATGATTCATGATTCATGATTCGATTCATGAATCATGATTCGATTCATGATTCATGATTCATGAATCATGATTCGATTCATGATTCATGATTCATGAATCATGATTCGATTCATGATTCATGATTCATGAATCATGATTCGATTCATGATTCGATTCATGAATCATGATTCGATTCATGATTCATGATTTATGAATCATGATTCGATTCATGATTCGATTCATGAATCATGATTCGATTCATGATTCGATTCATGAATCATGATTCGATTCATGATTCATGATTATGAATCATGATTCGATTCATGATTCGATTCATGAATCATGATTCGATTCATGAATCATGATACGATTCATGATTCATGATTCATGAATCATGATTCGATTATGAATCATAATTCGATTCATGATTCATGATTTATGAATCATGATTCGATTCATGATTCATGATTTATGAATCATGATTCGATTCATGATTCATGATTTATGAATCATGATTCGATTCATGAATCATGATTCGATTCATGATTCATGATTTATGAATCATGATTCGATTCATGAATCATGATTCGATTCATGATTCATGATTCGATTCATGAATCATGATTCGATTCATGATTCATGATTCATGAATCATGATTCGATTCATGATTCATGAATCATGATTCGATTCATGATTCATGATTTATGAATCATGATTCGATTCATGATTCATGATTCATGAATCATGATTCGATTCATGATTCATGATTTAGGAATCATGATTCGATTCATGATTCAAGATTCATGAATCATGATTCGATTCATGATTCATGATTCATGAATCATGATTCATGATTCATGATTCATGAATCATGATTCGATTCATGATTCATGAATCATGATTCGATTCATGATTCGATTCATGAATCATGATTCGATTCATGATTCATGATTAGGAATCATGATTCGATTCATGATTCATGATTTAGGAATCATGATTCGATTCATGATTCATGATTCATGAATTATGATTCGATTCATGATTCGATTCATGAATCATGATTCGATTCATGATTTGATTCATGAATCATGATTCGATTCATGAATCATGATTCGATTCATGATTCATAATTATGAATCATGATTCGATTCATGAATCATGATTCGATTCATGATTCATAATTTATGAATCATGATTCGATTCATGAATCATGATTCGATTCATGATTCATGATTTATGAATCATGATTCGATTCATGAATCATGATTCGATTCATGATTCATAATTTATGAATCATGATTCGATCATGAATCATGATTCGATTCATGATTCATGATTATGAATCATGATTCGATTCATGAATCATGATTCGATTCATGATTCATAATTTATGAATCATGATTCGATTCATGAATCATGATTCGATTCATGATTCATGATTATGAATCATGATTCGATTCATGAATCATGATTCGATTCATGATTCATGATTAATGAATCATGATTCGATTCATGATTCGATTCATGAATCATGATTCAAATCATGAATCATGATTCGATTCATGATTCATGATTTATGAATCATGATTCGATTCATGATTCATGATTCATGAATCATGATTCGATTCATGATTCATGATTCATGAATCATGATTCGATTCATGAATCATGATTCGATTCATGATTCATGATTTATCAATCATGATTCGATTCATGATTCATGATTCATGAATCATGATTCGATTCATGATTCATGATTTATGAATCATGATTCGATTCATGATTCATGATTCATGAATCATGATTTGATTCATGATTCATGATTTAGGAATAATGATTCGATTCATGATTCATGATTCATGAATCATGATTCGATTCATGATTTATGAATTATGATTCGATTCATGATTTATGTTTCATGAATCATGATTCGATTCATGATTCATGATTTAGGAATCATGATTTGATTCATGATTCATGATTTATGAATCATGATTCGATTCATGAATCATGATTCGATTCATGAATCATGATTCGATTCATGAATCATGATTCGATTCATGATTCATGATTCATGAATCATGATTCGATTCATGATTCATGATTAATGAATCATGATTCGATTCATGATTCATGATTCATGAATCATGATTCGATTCATGATTCATGATTCATGAATCATGATTCGATTCATGATTCATGATTCATGAATCATGATTCGATTCATGATTCATGATTCATGAATCATGATTCGATTCATGATTCATGATTCATGAATCATGATTCGATTCATGAATCATGATTCGATTCATGATTCGTGATTCATGAATCATGATTCGATCATGATTCATGATTCATGAATCATGAATCATGAATCGAATCATGATTCGATTCATGAATCATGATTCGATTCATGAATCATGATTCGATTCATGATTCATGATTTATGAATCATGATTTGATTCATGATTCATGATTAGGAATCATGATTCGATTCATGATTCATGATTCATGAATCATGATTCGATTCATGATTCATGATTTAGGAAGTATGATTCGATTCATGATTCATGATTCATGAATCATGATTCGATTCATGATTCATGATTTATGAATTATGATTCGATTCATGATTCATGATTCATGAATCATGATTCGATTCATGATTCATGATTTAGGAATCATGATTTGATTCATGATTCATGATTTATGAATCATGATTCGATTCATGATTCGATTCATGAATCATGATTCGATTCATGAATCATGATTCGATTCATGATTCGATTCATGAATCATGATTCGATTCATGATTCATGATTAATGAATCATGATTCGATTCATGATTCATGATTCATGAATCATGATTCGATTCATGATTCATGATTCATGAATCATGATTCGATTCATGAATCATGATTCGATTCATGATTCGTGATTCATGAATCATGATTCGATTCATGATTCATGATTCATGAATCATGAATCATGAATCGAATCATGATTCGATTCATGAATCATGATTCGATTCATGAATCATGATTCGATTCATGATTCATGATTTATGAATCATGATTTGATTCATGATTCATGATTCATGAATCATGATTCGATTCATGATTCATGATTTATGAATCATGATTCGATTCATGATTCATGATTTATGAATCATGATTCGATTCATTATTCATGATTTATGAATCATGATTCGATTCATGATTCATGATTCATGAATCATGATTCGATTCATGATTCATGATTTATGAATCATGATTCGATTCATGATTCATGAATCATTATTCGATTCATGATTCATGATTTATGAATCATGATTCGATTCATGATTCGATTCATGAATCATGATTCGATTCATGATTCATGATTTATGAATCATGATTCGATTCATGATTCATGATTCATGAATCATGATTCGATTCATGATTCATGATTTATGAATCATGATTCGATCATGATTCGATTCATGAATCATGATTCGATTCATGAATCATGATTCGATTCATGATTCATGATTTATGAATCATGATTCGATTCATGATTCATGATTTATGAATCATGATTCGATTCATGAATCATGATTCGATTCATGAATCATGATTCGATTCATGATTCATGATTTATGAATCATGATTCGATTCATGAATCATGATTTATGAATCATGATTCGATTCATGAATCATGATTCGATTCATGATTCATGATTTATGAATCATGATTCGATTCATGAATCATGATTCGATTCATGATTCATGATTTATGAATCATGCTTCGATTCATGATTCATGATTCATGAATCATGATTCGATTCATGATTCGATTCATGAATCATGATTCGATTCATGATTCGATTCATGAATCATGATTCGATTCATGAATCATGATTCGATTCATGAATCATGATTCGATTCATGAATCATGATTCGATTCATGAATCATGATTCGATTCATGAATCATGATTCGATTCATGATTCATGATTTATGAATCATGATTCGATTCATGAATCATGATTCGATTCATGATTCATGATTTATGAATCATGATTCGATTCATGAATGATGATTCGATTCATGATTCATGATTTATGAATCATGATTCGATTCATGATTCATGATTTATGAATCATGATTCGATTAATGATTCATGATTCATGAATCATGATTCGATTTATGATTCGATTCATGAATCATGATTCGATTCATGATTCATGATTCGATTCATGATTCATGAATCATGAATCATGATTCGATTCATGAATCATGATTCATGAATCATGAATCATGATCGAATCATGATTCATGATTTATGAATCATGATTCTATTCATGATTCATGATTCATGAATCATGATTCTATTCATGATTCATGATTCATGATTCATGATTCATGAATCATGATTCGATTCATGATTCATGATTCATGAATCATGATTCGATTCATGATTCATGATTCATGAATCATGATTCGATTCATGATTCATGATTCATGAATCATGATTCGATTCATGATTCATGATTCATGAATCATGATTCGATTCATGATTCATGATTCATGAATCATGATTCGATTCATGAATCATGATTCGATTTATGATTCGATTCATGAATCATGATTCGATCATGATTCGTGATTCATGAATCATGATTCGATTCATGATTCATGATTCATGAATCATGAATCATGAATCGAATCATGATTCGATTCATGAATCATGATTCGATTCATGATTCATGATTTATGAATCATGATTCGATTCATGATTTATGATTCATGAATCATGATTCGATTCATGATTCATGATTTATGAATCATGATTCGATTCATGATTCATGATTCATGAATCATGATTCGATTCATGATTCATGATTTATGAATCATGATTCGATTCATGATTCATGATTCATGAATCATA
>NW_027447479.1:0-92347 GCF_038048845.1 Mixophyes fleayi | reverse complement strand
TTGAATAATGAATTGAATAATGAATCATGAATCATGAATTGAATAATGAATCATGAATCATGAATCATGAATCATGAATTGAATCATGAATTGAATCATGAATCATGAATCATGAATTGAATCATGAATCATGAATCATAAATTGAATCATGAATCATGAATCATGAATTGAATCATGAATTGAATCATGAATCATGATTCATCAATTGAATCATGAATCATGAATCATGAATTGAATCATGAATCATAAATCATGAATTGAATAATGAATCATAAATCATGAATCATGAATTGAATCATGAATCATGAATTGAATAATGAATCATGAATCATGAATTAAATCATGAATCATGAATTGAATCATGAATCATGAATCATGAATTGAATAATGAATCATGAATCATGAATTGAATAATGAATCATGAATCATGAATCATGAATTGAATCATGAATTGAATAATGAATCATGAATTATGACTTGAATCATGAATCATAAATTGAATCATGAATTGAATCATGAATCATGAATCATGAATTGAATCATGAATCATGAATTATGAATTGAATCATGAATCATGAATCATAAATTGAATCATGAATCATGTATCATGAATTGAATCATGAATCATGAATCATCAATTGAATCATGAATCATGAATCGTGAATTGAATCATGAATCATAAATCATGAATTGAATAATGAATCATGAATCATGAATTGAATAATGAATCATGAATCGAATCATGAATCATGAATCATGAATCATGAATCATGAATCATGAAATAAATCATGAATCATGATTTGAATCATGAATCATGAATTGAATCATGAATCATGAATTGAATCATGAATCATGAATCATGAATTATGAATCATGAATTGAATCATGAATCATGAATTGAATCATAAATCATGAATTGAATCATGAATCATGAATCATGAATTGAATCATGAATCATAAATCATGAATTGAATAATGAATCATGAATCATAAATTGAATCATGAATCATGAATCATCAATTGAATCATGAATCATGAATCATCAATTGAATCATGAATCATGAATCATGAATTGAATCATGAATCATAAATCATGAATTAAATCATGAATCATGAATCATGAATTGAATAATGAATCATGAATCGAATCATGAATCATGAATCATGAATTGTATAATGAATCATGATTCATGATTTGAATCATGAATCATGAATTGAATCATGAATTGAATCATAAATCATAAATCATGAATTGTATAATGAATCATGAATTGAATCATGAATCATGAATCATGAAATGAATCATGAATCATGAATCATGAATCATGAATCATGAATTTAATCATGAATCATGAATCATGAATTGAATCATGATTCATGAATTGAATCATGAATCATGAATCATGAATTGAATCATGAATCATGAATTGAATAATGAATCATGAATCATGAATTAAATCATGAATCATGAATCATGAATTGAATCATGAATCATGACTCATGAATTTATTCATGAATCATGAATTAAATCATGAATCATGAATCATGAATTGAATAATGAATCATGAATCATGAATTGAATAATGAATCATGAATCATGAATCATGAATTGAATCATGAATTGAATCATGAATCATGAATCATGAATTAAATCATGAATCATGAATCATGAATTGAATAATGAATCATTAATCATGAATCATGAATTGAATCATGAATTGAATCATGAATCATGAATCATGAATTGAATCATGAATCATGAATCATAAATTGAATCATGAATCATGAATCATGAATTGAATAATGAATCATGAATCATGAATTGAATTATGAATCATGAATCATGAATCATGAATTGAATCATGAATTGAAATATGAATCATGAATTGAATCATGAATCATGAATCATAAATTGAATCATGAATCATGAATCATGAATTGAATCATGAATTGAATCATGAATCATGAATCATGAATTGAATCATGAATCATGAATCATGAATTGAATCATGAATCATAAATCATGAATTGAATAATGAATCATAAATCATGAATCATGAATTGAATCATGAATCATGAATCATGAATTGAATCATGAATCATAAATTATGAATTGCATAATGAATCATAAATCATGAATCATGAATTAAATCATGAATCATGAATTGATTAATGAATCATGAATCATGAATTTAATCATGAATCATGAACTAAATCATGAATCATGAATTGAAAAATGAATCATGAATCATGAATTGAATAATGAATCATGAATCATGAATTGAATCATGAATTGAATCATGAATCATGAATTGAATCATGAATCATAAATTGAATCATGAATTGAATAATGAATCATGAATCATGAATTGAATAATGAATCATGAATCATGAATTGAATCATGAATTGAATCATAAATCATGAATCATGAATTGAATCATGAATCATAAATCATAAATCGAATCATGAATCATGAATCATAAATCATGAATCATCAATTGAATCATAAATCATGAATCATGAATTAAATCATGAATCATAAATCATCAATTGAATCATGAATCATGAATTGAATCATGAATCATAAATCATGAATTGAATCATGAATCATGAATCATGAATCGAATCATGAATCATGAATCATGAAATGAAACATGAATCATGAATTGAATCATGAATCATGAATCATGAATTGAATCATGAATCATGAATCATGAATCATGAATCATGAAATGAAACATGAATCATGAATTGAATCATGAATCATGAATCATGAATTGAATCATGAATCATGAATCATTAATCGAATCATGAATCATGAATCATGAATCATAAATAATGAAATGAATCATGAATTGAATCATGAATCATGAATCATGAAGTGAATCATGAATCATGAATCATGAATTGAATCAGGAATCATGAATCATGAATTTAATCATGAATCATGAATTAAATCATGAATCATGAATCATGAATTGAATAATGAATCATGAATCATGAATTGAATAATGAATCATGAATCATGAATCATGAATTGAATCATGAATTGAATCATGAATCATGAATCATGAATCATAAATTGAATCAAGAATCATGAATTGAATCAGGAATCATGAATCATGAATTTAATCATGAATCATGAATTAAATCATGAATCATGAATCATGAATTGAATAATGAATCATGAATCATGAATTGAATAATGAATCATGAATCATGGAATCATGAATTGAATCATGAATTGAATCATGAATCATGAATCATGAATCATAAATTGAATCATGAATCATGAATTGAATCATGAATCATGAATCATCAATTGAATCCTGAATCATGAATCATGAATTGAATCATGAATCATAAATCATGAATTGAATAATGAATCATGAATCATAAATTGAATCATGAATCATGAATCATCAATTGAATCATGAATCATGAATCATCAATTGAATCATGAATCATGAATCATGAATTGAATCATGAATCATAAATCATGAATTGAATCATGAATCATGAATCATGAATTGAATAATGTATCATGAATCGAATCATGAATCATGAATCATGAATCATGAAATAAATCATGAATCATGATTTGAATCATGAATCATGAATTGAATCATGAATTGAATCATAAATCATAAATCATGAATTGAATCATGAGTCATGAATCATGAATCATGAATTGTATAATGAATCATGAATTGAATCATGAATCATGAATCATGAAATGAATCATGAATCTAGAATCATGAATCATGAATCATGAATTTAATCATGAATCATAAATCATGAATTGAATCATGAATCATGAATTGAATCATGAATCATGAATCATGAATTGAATCATGAATCATGAATTGAATAATGAATCATGAATCATGAATTAAATCATGAATCATGAATCATGAATTGAATCATGAATCATGACTCATGAATTTATTCATGAATCATGAATTAAATCATGAATCATGAATCATGAATTGAATAATGAATCATGAATCATGAATTGAATAATGAATCATGAATCATGAATCATGAATTGAATCATGAATTGAATCATGAATCATGAATCATGAATTGAATCATGAATCATGAATCATAAATTGAATCATGAATCATGAATTGAATAATGAATCATAATTCATGAATTGAATAATGAATCATGAATCATGAATCATGAATTGAATCATGAATTGAATCATGAATCATGAATTGAATCATGAATCATGAATCATAAATTGAATCATGAATCATGAATCATGAATTGAATCATGAATTGAATCATGAATCATGAATCATGAATTGAATCATGAATCATGAATCATGAATTGAATCATGAATCATAAATCATGAATTGAATAATGAATCATAAATCATGAATCATGAATTGAATCATGAATCATGAATCATGAATTGAATCATGAATCATAAATCATGAATTGCATAATGAATCATAAATCATGAATCATGAATTAAATCATGAATCATGAATTGAATCATGAATCATGAATTTAATCATGAATCATGAATTAAATCATGAATCATGAATTGAATAATGAATCATGAATCATGAATTGAATAATGAATCATGAATCATGAATTTAATCATGAATCATGAATCATGAATTGAATCATGAATCATAAATTGAATCATGAATTGAATAATGAATCATGAATCATGAATTGAATAATGAATCATGAATCATGAATTGAATCATGAATTGAATCATGAATCATGAATCATGAATTGAATCATGAATCATGAATTGAATCATGAATCATAAATTGAATCATGAATCATGAATAATGAATTGAATAATGAATCATGAATCATGAATTGAATAATGAATCATGAATCATGAATCATGAATCATGAATTGAATCATGAATTGAATCATGAATCATGAATCATGAATTGAATCATGAATCATGAAATGAATCATGAATCATGAATTAAATCATGAATCATGAATCATGAATTGAATCATGAATCATGAATCATGAATTGAATCATGAATCATGAATTGAATAATGAATCATGAATCATGAATTAAATCATGAATCATGAATCATGAATTGAATAATGAATCATGAATCATGAATTGAATCATGAATAATGAATTGAATCATGAATCATGAATCATGAATTGAATCATGAATCATGAATCATGAATTTAATCATGAATCATGAATCATGAATTGAATCATGAATCATGAATCATAAATTGAATCATGAATCATGAATCATGAATTGAATCATGAATTGAATCATGAATCATGAATCATGAATTGAATCATGAATCATGAATCATGAATTGAATCATGAATCATAAATCATGAATTGAATAATGAATCATAAATCATGAATCATGAATTGAATCATGAATCATGAATCATGAATTGAAATCATGAATCATAAATCATGAATTGCATAATGAATCATAAATCATGAATCATGAATTAAATCATGAATCATGAATTGAATCATGAATCATGAATTTAATCATGAATCATGAATTAAATCATGAATCATGAATTGAATAATGAATCATGAATCATGAATTGAATAATGAATCATGAATCATGAATTTAATCATGAATCATGAATCATGAATTGAATCATGAATCATAAATTGAATCATGAATTGAATAATGAATCATGAATCATGAATTGAATAATGAATCATGAATCATGAATTGAATCATGAATTGAATCATGAATCATGAATCATGAATTGAATCATGAATCATGAATTGAATCATGAATCATAAATTGAATCATGAATCATGAATAATGAATTGAATAATGAATCATGAATCATGAATTGAATAATGAATCATGAATCATGAATCATGAATCATGAATTGAATCATGAATTGAATCATGAATCATGAATCATGAATTGAATCATGAATCATGAAATGAATCATGAATCATGAATTAAATCATGAATCATGAATCATGAATTGAATCATGAATCATGAATCATGAATTGAATCATGAATCATGAATTGAATAATGAATCATGAATCATGAATTAAATCATGAATCATGAATCATGAATTGAATAATGAATCATGAATCATGAATTGAATCATGAATAATGAATTGAATCATGAATCATGAATCATGAATTGAATCATGAATCATGAATCATGAATTTAATCATGAATCATGAATCATGAATTGAATAATGAATCATGAATCATGAATCATGAATTGAATAATGAATCATGAATCAAAAATCATAAATTGAATCATGAATCATGAATTTAATCATGAAACATGAATCATGAATTGAATCATGAATCGAATCATGAATCATGAATCATGAATTGAATCATGAATCATGAATCATGTATCGAATCATGAATCATGAATTGAATCATGAATTGAATCATAAATCATAAATTAAATCATGAATCATGAATTGAATCATGAAATAAATTATTAATCACGAATTGAATTATGAATTGAATCATGAATTGAATCATGAATCATGAATCATGAATTGAATCATGAATCATGAATCATGAATTGATTAATGAATCATGAATCATGAATTTAATCATGAATCATGAACTAAATCATGAATCATGAATTGAAAAATGAATCATGAATCATGAATTGAATAATGAATCATGAATCATGAATTGAATCATGAATTGAATCATGAATCATGAATTGAATCATGAATCATAAATTGAATCATGAATTGAATAATGAATCATGAATCATGAATTGAATAATGAATCATGAATCATGAATTGAATCATGAATTGAATCATAAATCATGAATCATGAATTGAATCATGAATCATAAATCATAAATCGAATCATGAATCATGAATCATGAATCATCAATTGAATCATAAATCATGAATCATGAATTAAATCATGAATCATAAATCATCAATTGAATCATGAATCATGAATTGAATCATGAATCATAAATCATGAATTGAATCATGAATCATGAATCATGAATCGAATCATGAATCATGAATCATGAAATGAAACATGAATCATGAATTGAATCATGAATCATGAATCATGAATTGAATCATGAATCATGAATCATGAATCATGAATCATGAAATGAAACATGAATCATGAATTGAATCATGAATCATGAATCATGAATTGAATCATGAATCATGAATCATTAATCGAATCATGAATCATGAATCATGAATCATAAATAATGAAATGAATCATGAATTGAATCATGAATCATGAATCATGAAGTGAATCATGAATCATGAATCATGAATTGAATCAGGAATCATGAATCATGAATTTAATCATGAATCATGAATTAAATCATGAATCATGAATCATGAATTGAATAATGAATCATAAATCATGAATTGAATAATGAATCATGAATCATGAATCATGAATTGAATCATGAATTGAATCATGAATCATGAATCATGAATCATAAATTGAATCAAGAATCATGAATTGAATCAGGAATCATGAATCATGAATTTAATCATGAATCATGAATTAAATCATGAATCATGAATCATGAATTGAATAATGAATCATGAATCATGAATTGAATAATGAATCATGAATCATGAATCATGAATTGAATCATGAATTGAATCATGAATCATGAATCATGAATCATAAATTGAATCATGAATCATGAATTGAATCATGAATCATGAATCATCAATTGAATCCTGAATCATGAATCATGAATTGAATCATGAATCATAAATCATGAATTGAATAATGAATCATGAATCATAAATTGAATCATGAATCATGAATCATCAATTGAATCATGAATCATGAATCATCAATTGAATCATGAATCATGAATCATGAATTGAATCATGAATCATAAATCATGAATTGAATCATGAATCATGAATCATGAATTGAATAATGTATCATGAATCGAATCATGAATCATGAATCATGAATCATGAAATAAATCATGAATCATGATTTGAATCATGAATCATGAATTGAATCATGAATTGAATCATAAATCATAAATCATGAATTGAATCATGAGTCATGAATCATGAATCATGAATTGTATAATGAATCATGAATTGAATCATGAATCATGAATCATGAAATGAATCATGAATCTAGAATCATGAATCATGAATCATGAATTTAATCATGAATCATAAATCATGAATTGAATCATGAATCATGAATTGAATCATGAATCATGAATCATGAATTGAATCATGAATCATGAATTGAATAATGAATCATGAATCATGAATTAAATCATGAATCATGAATCATGAATTGAATCATGAATCATGACTCATGAATTTATTCATGAATCATGAATTAAATCATGAATCATGAATCATGAATTGAATAATGAATCATGAATCATGAATTGAATAATGAATCATGAATCATGAATCATGAATTGAATCATGAATTGAATCATGAATCATGAATTGAATCATGAATCATAAATTGAATCATGAATTGAATAATGAATCATGAATCATGAATTGAATAATGAATCATGAATCATGAATTGAATCATGAATTGAATCATAAATCATGAATCATGAATTGAATCATGAATCATAAATCATAAATCGAATCATGAATCATGAATCATAAATCATGAATCATCAATTGAATCATAAATCATGAATCATGAATTAAATCATGAATCATAAATCATCAATTGAATCATGAATCATGAATTGAATCATGAATCATAAATCATGAATTGAATCATGAATCATGAATCATGAATCGAATCATGAATCATGAATCATGAAATGAAACATGAATCATGAATTGAATCATGAATCATGAATCATGAATTGAATCATGAATCATGAATCATGAATCATGAATCATGAAATGAAACATGAATCATGAATTGAATCATGAATCATGAATCATGAATTGAATCATGAATCATGAATCATTAATCGAATCATGAATCATGAATCATGAATCATAAATAATGAAATGAATCATGAATTGAATCATGAATCATGAATCATGAAGTGAATCATGAATCATGAATCATGAATTGAATCAGGAATCATGAATCATGAATTTAATCATGAATCATGAATTAAATCATGAATCATGAATCATGAATTGAATAATGAATCATGAATCATGAATTGAATAATGAATCATGAATCATGAATCATGAATTGAATCATGAATTGAATCATGAATCATGAATCATGAATCATAAATTGAATCAAGAATCATGAATTGAATCAGGAATCATGAATCATGAATTTAATCATGAATCATGAATTAAATCATGAATCATGAATCATGAATTGAATAATGAATCATGAATCATGAATTGAATAATGAATCATGAATCATGAATCATGAATTGAATCATGAATTGAATCATGAATCATGAATCATGAATCATAAATTGAATCATGAATCATGAATTGAATCATGAATCATGAATCATCAATTGAATCCTGAATCATGAATCATGAATTGAATCATGAATCATAAATCATGAATTGAATAATGAATCATGAATCATAAATTGAATCATGAATCATGAATCATCAATTGAATCATGAATCATGAATCATCAATTGAATCATGAATCATGAATCATGAATTGAATCATGAATCATAAATCATGAATTGAATCATGAATCATGAATCATGAATTGAATAATGTATCATGAATCGAATCATGAATCATGAATCATGAATCATGAAATAAATCATGAATCATGATTTGAATCATGAATCATGAATTGAATCATGAATTGAATCATAAATCATAAATCATGAATTGAATCATGAGTCATGAATCATGAATCATGAATTGTATAATGAATCATGAATTGAATCATGAATCATGAATCATGAAATGAATCATGAATCTAGAATCATGAATCATGAATCATGAATTTAATCATGAATCATAAATCATGAATTGAATCATGAATCATGAATTGAATCATGAATCATGAATTGAATCATGAATCATGAATTGAATAATGAATCATGAATCATGAATTAAATCATGAATCATGAATTGAATCATGAATCATGACTCATGAATTTATTCATGAATCATGAATTAAATCATGAATCATGAATCATGAATTGAATAATGAATCATGAATCATGAATTGAATAATGAATCATGAATCATGAATCATGAATTGAATCATGAATTGAATCATGAATCATGAATCATGAATTGAATCATGAATCATGAATCATAAATTGAATCATGAATCATGAATCATGAATTGAATCATGAATTGAATCATGAATCATGAATCATGAATTGAATCATGAATCATGAATCATGAATTGAATCATGAATCATAAATCATGAATTGAATAATGAATCATAAATCATGAATCATGAATTGAATCATGAATCATGAATCATGAATTGAATCATGAATCATAAATTATGAATTGCATAATGAATCATAAATCATGAATCATGAATTAAATCATGAATCATGATTTGAATCATGAATCATGAATTGAATCATGAATTGAATCATAAATCATAAATCATGAATTGAATCATGAGTCATGAATCATGAATCATGAATTGTATAATGAATCATGAATTGAATCATGAATCATGAATCATGAAATGAATCATGAATCTAGAATCATGAATCATGAATCATGAATTTAATCATGAATCATAAATCATGAATTGAATCATGAATCATGAATTGAATCATGAATCATGAATCATGAATTGAATCATGAATCATGAATTGAATAATGAATCATGAATCATGAATTAAATCATGAATCATGAATCATGAATTGAATCATGAATCATGACTCATGAATTTATTCATGAATCATGAATTAAATCATGAATCATGAATCATGAATTGAATAATGAATCATGAATCATGAATTGAATAATGAATCATGAATCATGAATCATGAATTGAATCATGAATTGAATCATGAATCATGAATCATGAATTGAATCATGAATCATGAATCATAAATTGAATCATGAATCATGAATTGAATAATGAATCATAATTCATGAATTGAATAATGAATCATGAATCATGAATCATGAATTGAATCATGAATTGAATCATGAATCATGAATTGAATCATGAATCATGAATCATAAATTGAATCATGAATCATGAATCATGAATTGAATCATGAATTGAATCATGAATCATGAATCATAAATTGAATCATGAATCATGAATCATGAATTGAATCATGAATTGAATCATGAATCATGAATCATGAATCATGAATCATGAATTGAATAATGAATCATAAATCATGAATCATGAATTGAATCATGAATCATGAATCATGAATTGAATCATGAATCATAAATCATGAATTGCATAATGAATCATAAATCATGAATCATGAATTAAATCATGAATCATGAATTGAATCATGAATCATGAATCATGAATTTAATCATGAATCATGAATTAAATCATGAATCATGAATTGAATAATGAATCATGAATCATGAATTGAATAATGAATCATGAATCATGAATTGAATCATGAATTTAATCATGAATCATGAATCATGAATTGAATCATGAATCATAAATTGAATCATGAATTGAATAATGAATCATGAATCATGAATTGAATAATGAATCATGAATCATGAATTGAATCATGAATTGAATCATGAATCATGAATCATGAATTGAATCATGAATCATGAATTGAATCATGAATCATAAATTGAATCATGAATCATGAATAATGAATTGAATAATGAATCATGAATCATGAATTGAATAATGAATCATGAATCATGAATCATGAATCATGAATTGAATCATGAATTGAATCATGAATCATGAATCATGAATTGAATCATGAATCATGAATCATAAATTGAATCATGAATCATGAATCATGAATTGAATCATGAATTGAATCATGAATCATGATTCATCAATTGAATCATGAATCATGAATCATGAATTGAATCATGAATCATAAATCATGAATTGAATAATGAATCATAAATCATGAATCATGAATTGAATCATGAATCATGAATCATGAATTGAATAATGAATCATGAATCATGAATTAAATCATGAATCATGAATTGAATCATGAATCATGAATCATGAATTGAATCATGAATCATGAATCATGAATTGAATAATGAATCATGAATCATGAATCATGAATTGAATCATGAATTGAATAATGAATCATGAATTATGACTTGAATCATGAATCATAAATTGAATCATGAATTGAATCATGAATCATGAATCATGAATTGAATCATGAATCATGAATTATGAATTGAATCATGAATCATGAATCATAAATTGAATCATGAATCATGTATCATGAATTGAATCATGAATCATCAATTGAATCATGAATCATGAATCGTGAATTGAATCATGAATCATAAATCATGAATTGAATAATGAATCATGAATCATGAATTGAATAATGAATCATGAATCGAATCATGAATCATGAATCATGAATCATGAATCATGAATCATGAAATAAATCATGAATCATGATTTGAATCATGAATCATGAATTGAATCATGAATCATGAATTGAATCATGAATCATGAATCATGAATTATGAATCATGAATTGAATCATGAATCATGAATTGAATCATAAATCATGAATTGAATCATGAATCATGAATCATGAATTGAATCATGAATCATAAATCATGAATTGAATAATGAATCATGAATCATAAATTGAATCATGAATCATGAATCATCAATTGAATCATGAATCATGAATCATCAATTGAATCATGAATCATGAATCATGAATTGAATCATGAATCATAAATCATGAATTAAATCATGAATCATGAATCATGAATTGAATAATGAATCATGAATCGAATCATGAATCATGAATCATGAATTGTATAATGAATCATGATTCATGATTTGAATCATGAATCATGAATTGAATCATGAATTGAATCATAAATCATAAATCATGAATTGTATAATGAATCATGAATTGAATCATGAATCATGAATCATGAAATGAATCATGAATCATGAATCATGAATCATGAATCATGAATTTAATCATGAATCATGAATCATGAATTGAATCATGATTCATGAATTGAATCATGAATCATGAATCATGAATTGAATCATGAATCATGAATTGAATAATGAATCATGAATCATGAATTAAATCATGAATCATGAATCATGAATTGAATCATGAATCATGACTCATGAATTTATTCATGAATCATGAATTAAATCATGAATCATGAATCATGAATTGAATAATGAATCATGAATCATGAATTGAATAATGAATCATGAATCATGAATCATGAATTGAATCATGAATTGAATCATGAATCATGAATCATGAATTAAATCATGAATCATGAATCATGAATTGAATAATGAATCATTAATCATGAATCATGAATTGAATCATGAATTGAATCATGAATCATGAATCATGAATTGAATCATGAATCATGAATCATAAATTGAATCATGAATCATGAATCATGAATTGAATAATGAATCATGAATCATGAATTGAATTATGAATCATGAATCATGAATCATGAATTGAATCATGAATTGAAATATGAATCATGAATTGAATCATGAATCATGAATCATAAATTGAATCATGAATCATGAATCATGAATTGAATCATGAATTGAATCATGAATCATGAATCATGAATTGAATCATGAATCATGAATCATGAATTGAATCATGAATCATAAATCATGAATTGAATAATGAATCATAAATCATGAATCATGAATTGAATCATGAATCATGAATCATGAATTGAATCATGAATCATAAATTATGAATTGCATAATGAATCATAAATCATGAATCATGAATTAAATCATGAATCATGAATTGATTAATGAATCATGAATCATGAATTTAATCATGAATCATGAACTAAATCATGAATCATGAATTGAAAAATGAATCATGAATCATGAATTGAATAATAATCATGAATCATGAATTGAATCATGAATTGAATCATGAATCATGAATTGAATCATGAATCATAAATTGAATCATGAATTGAATAATGAATCATGAATCATGAATTGAATAATGAATCATGAATCATGAATTGAATCATGAATTGAATCATAAATCATGAATCATGAATTGAATCATGAATCATAAATCATAAATCGAATCATGAATCATGAATCATAAATCATGAATCATCAATTGAATCATAAATCATGAATCATGAATTAAATCATGAATCATAAATCATCAATTGAATCATGAATCATGAATTGAATCATGAATCATAAATCATGAATTGAATCATGAATCATGAATCATGAATCGAATCATGAATCATGAATCATGAAATGAAACATGAATCATGAATTGAATCATGAATCATGAATCATGAATTGAATCATGAATCATGAATCATGAATCATGAATCATGAAATGAAACATGAATCATGATTGAATCATGAATCATGAATCATGAATTGAATCATGAATCATGAATCATTAATCGAATCATGAATCATGAATCATGAATCATAAATAATGAAATGAATCATGAATTGAATCATGAATCATGAATCATGAAGTGAATCATGAATCATGAATCATGAATTGAATCAGGAATCATGAATCATGAATTTAATCATGAATCATGAATTAAATCATGAATCATGAATCATGAAATTGAATAATGAATCATGAATCATGAATTGAATAATGAATCATGAATCAATGAATCATGAATTGAATCATGAATTGAATCATGAATCATGAATCATGAATCATAAATTGAATCAAGAATCATGAATTGAATCAGGAATCATGAATCATGAATTTAATCATGAATCATGAATTAAATCATGAATCATGAATCATGAATTGAATAATGAATCATGAATCATGAATTGAATAATGAATCATGAATCATGAATCATGAATTGAATCATGAATTGAATCATGAATCATGAATCATGAATCATAAATTGAATCATGAATCATGAATTGAATCATGAATCATGAATCATCAATTGAATCCTGAATCATGAATCATGAATTGAATCATGAATCATAAATCATGAATTGAATAATGAATCATGAATCATAAATTGAATCATGAATCATGAATCATCAATTGAATCATGAATCATGAATCATCAATTGAATCATGAATCATGAATCATGAATTGAATCATGAATCATAAATCATGAATTGAATCATGAATCATGAATCATGAATTGAATAATGTATCATGAATCGAATCATGAATCATGAATCATGAATCATGAAATAAATCATGAATCATGATTTGAATCATGAATCATGAATTGAATCATGAATTGAATCATAAATCATAAATCATGAATTGAATCATGAGTCATGAATCATGAATCATGAATTGTATAATGAATCATGAATTGAATCATGAATCATGAATCATGAAATGAATCATGAATCTAGAATCATGAATCATGAATCATGAATTTAATCATGAATCATAAATCATGAATTGAATCATGAATCATGAATTGAATCATGAATCATGAATCATGAATTGAATCATGAATCATGAATTGAATAATGAATCATGAATCATGAATTAAATCATGAATCATGAATCATGAATTGAATCATGAATCATGACTCATGAATTTATTCATGAATCATGAATTAAATCATGAATCATGAATCATGAATTGAATAATGAATCATGAATCATGAATTGAATAATGAATCATGAATCATGAATTGAATCATGAATTGAATCATGAATCATGAATCATGAATTGAATCATGAATCATGAATCATAAATTGAATCATGAATCATGAATTGAATAATGAATCATAATTCATGAATTGAATAATGAATCATGAATCATGAATCATGAATTGAATCATGAATTGAATCATGAATCATGAATTGAATCATGAATCATGAATCATAAATTGAATCATGAATCATGAATCATGAATTGAATCATGAATCATGAATCATGAATTGAATCATGAATCATAAATCATGAATTGAATAATGAATCATAAATCATGAATCATGAATTGAATCATGAATCATGAATCATGAATTGAATCTATCATAAAATCATGAATTGCATAATGAATCATAAATCATGAATCATGAATTAAATCATGAATCATGAATTGAATCATGAATCATGAATTTAATCATGAATCATGAATTAAATCATGATATCGCCATGAATTGAATAATGACATCATGAATTGAATAATGAATCATGAATCATGAATTAATCATGAATCATGAATCATGAATTGAATCATGAATCATAAATTGAATCATGAATTGAATAATTGAATCATGAATCATGAATTGAATAATGAATCATGAATCATGAATTGAATCATGAATTGAATCATGAATCATGAATCATGAATTGAATCATGAATCATGAATTTGAATCATGAATCATAAATTGAATCATGAATCATGAATAATGCATTTGAATAATGAATCATGAATCATGAATTGAATAATGAATCATGAATCATGAATCATGAATCATGAATTGAATCATGAATTGAATCATGAATCATGAATCATGAATTGAATCATGAATCATGAATCATAAATTGAATCATGAATCATGAATCATGAATTGAATCATGAATTGAATCATGAATCATGATTCCATCAATTGAATCATGAATCATGAATCATGAATTGAATCATGAATCATAAATCATGAATTGAATAATGAATCATAAATCATGAATCATGAATTGAATCATGAATCATGAATCATGAATTGAATAATGAATCATGAATCATGAATTAAATCATGAATCATGAATTGAATCATGAATCATGAATCATGAATTGAATAATGAATCATGAATCATGAATTGAATAATGAATCATGAATCATGAATCATGAATTGAATCATGAATTGAATAATGAATCATGAATTATGACTTGAATCATGAATCATAAATTGAATCATGAATTGAATCATGAATCATGAATCATGAATTGAATCATGAATCATGAATTATGAATTGAATCATGAATCATGAATCATAAATTGAATCATGAATCATGTATCATGAATTGAATCATGAATCATGAATCATCAATTGAATCATGAATCATGAATCGTGAATTGAATCATGAATCATAAATCATGAATTGAATAATGAATCATGAATCATGAATTGAATAATGAATCATGAATCGAATCATGAATCATGAATCATGAATCATGAATCATGAAATAAATCATGAATCATGATTTGAATCATGAATCATGAATTGAATCATGAATCATGAATTGAATCATGAATCATGAATCATGAATTATGAATCATGAATTGAATCATGAATCATGAATTGAATCATAAATCATGAATTGAATCATGAATCATGAATCATGAATTGAATCATGAATCATAAATCATGAATTGAATAATGAATCATGAATCATAAATTGAATCATGAATCATGAATCATCAATTGAATCATGAATCATGAATCATCAATTGAATCATGAATCATGAATCATGAATTGAATCATGAATCATAAATCATGAATTAAATCATGAATCATGAATCATGAATTGAATAATGAATCATGAATCGAATCATGAATCATGAATCATGAATTGTATAATGAATCATGATTCATGATTTGAATCATGAATCATGAATTGAATCATGAATTGAATCATAAATCATAAATCATGAATTGTATAATGAATCATGAATTGAATCATGAATCATGAAATGAATCATGAATCATGAATCATGAATCATGAATCATGAATTTAATCATGAATCATGAATCATGAATTGAATCATGATTCATGAATTGAATAATGAATCATGAATCATGAATTGAATCATGAATCATGAATTGAATAATGAATCATGAATCATGAATTAAATCATGAATCATGAATCATGAATTGAATCATGAATCATGACTCATGAATTTATTCATGAATCATGAATTAAATCATGAATCATGAATCATGAATTGAATAATGAATCATGAATCATGAATTGAATAATGAATCATGAATCATGAATCATGAATTGAATCATGAATTGAATCATGAATCATGAATCATGAATTAAATCATGAATCATGAATCATGAATTGAATAATGAATCATTAATCATGAATCATGAATTGAATCATGAATTGAATCATGAATCATGAATCATGAATTGAATCATGAATCATGAATCATAAATTGAATCATGAATCATGAATCATGAATTGAATAATGAATCATGAATCATGAATTGAATAATGAATCATGAATCATGAATCATGAATTGAATCATGAATTGAATCATGAATCATGAATTGAATCATGAATCATGAATCATGAATTGAATCATGAATCATGAATTGAATCATGAATTGAATCATGAATCATGAATCATGAATTGAATCATGAATCATGAATCATGAATTGAATCATGAATCATAAATCATGAATTGAATAATGAATCATAAATCATGAATCATGAATTGAATCATGAATCATGAATCATGAATTGAATCATGAATCATAAATTATGAATTGCATAATGAATCATAAATCATGAATCATGAATTAAATCATGAATCATGAATTGATTAATGAATCATGAATCATGAATTTAATCATGAATCATGAACTAAATCATGAATCATGAATTGAAAAATGAATCATGAATCATGAATTGAATAATGAATCATGAATTGAATCATGAATTGAATCATGAATCATGAATTGAATAATGAATCATGAATCATGAATTGAATAATGAATCATGAATCATGAATTGAATCATGAATTGAATCATAAATCATGAATCATGAATTGAATCATGAATCATGAATCATAAATTGAATCATGAATCATGAATAATGAATTGAATAATGAATCATGAATCATGAATTGAATAATGAATCATGAATCATGAATCATGAATCATGAATTGAATCATGAATTGAATCATGAATCATGAATCATGAATTGAATCATGAATCATGAATCATAAATTGAATCATGAATCATGAATCATGAATTGAATCATGAATTGAATCATGAATCATCAATTGAATCATGAATCATGAATCATGAATTGAATCATGAATCATAAATCATGAATTGAATAATGAATCATAAATCATGAATCATGAATTGAATCATGAATCATGAATCATGAATTGAATAATGAATCATGAATCATGAATTAAATCATGAATCATGAATTGAATCATGAATCATGAATCATGTATTTAATCATGAATCATGAATTAAATCATGAATCATGAATCATGAATTGAATAATGAATCATGAATCATGAATCATGAATTGAATCATGAATTGAATAATGAATCATGAATTATGAATTGAATCATGAATCATGAATTATGAATTGAATCATGAATTATAAATTGAATCATGAATTGAATCATGAATCATGAATCATGAATTCAATCATGAATCATGAATTATGAATTGAATCATGAATCATGAATCATGAATCATGAATTGAATCATGAATTGAATCATGAATTGAATCATGAATCATGAATTGAATCATGAATCATGAATCATAAATTGAATCATGAATCATGAATCATGAATTGAATCATGAATTGAATCATGAATCATGAATTGAATCATGAATCATGAATCATGAATTGAATCATGAATCATGAATCATGAATTGAACCATGAATCATAAATCATGAATTGAATAATGAATCATAAATCATGAATCATGAATTGAATCATGAATCATGAATCATGAATTGAATCATGAATCATAAATCATGAATTGCATAATGAATCATAAATCATGAATCATGAATTAAATCATGAATCATGAATTGAATAATGAATCATGAATCATGAATTTAATCATGAATCATGAATTAAATCATGAATCATGAATTGAAAAATGAATCATGAATCATGAATTGAATAATGAATCATAAATCATGAATCATGAATTGAATCATGAATCATGAATCATGAATTGAATCATGAATCATAAATTGAATCATGAATTGAATAATGAATCATGAATCATGAATTGAATAATGAATCATGAATCATGAATTGAATCATGAATTGAATCATAAATCATGAATCATGAATTGAATCATGAATCATGAATCATAAATTGAATCATGAATCATGAATAATGAATTGAATAATGAATCATGAATCATGAATTGAATAATGAATCATGAATCATGAATCATGAATTGAATCATGAATTGAATCATGAATCATGAATCATGAATTGAATCATGAATCATGAATCATAAATTGAATCATGAATCATGAATCATGAATTGAATCATGAATTGAATCATGAATCATGAATCATCAATTGAATCATGAATCATGAATCATGAATTGAATCATGAATCATAAATCATGAATTGAATAATGAATCATAAATCATGAATCATGAATTGAATCATGAATCATGAATCATGAATTGAATAATGAATCATGAATCATGAATTAAATCATGAATCATGAATTAAATCATGAATCATGAATTGAATCATGAATCATGTATTTAATCATGAATCATGAATTAAATCATGAATCATGAATCATGAATTGAATAATGAATCATGAATCATGAATTGAATCATGAATCATGAATCATAAATCATGAATTGAATCATGAATTGAATAATGAATCATGAATTATGAATTGAATCATGAATCATAAATTGAATCATGAATTGAATCATGAATCATGAATCATGAATTCAATCATGAATCATGAATTATGAATTGAATCATGAATCATGAATCGTGAATTGAATCATGAATCATAAATTATGAATTGAATAATGAATCATGAATCATGAATTGAATAATAAATCATGAATCGAATCATGAATCATGAATTATGAATCATGAATCATGAAATAAATCATGAATCATGATTTGAATCATGAATCATGATTTGAATCATGAATTGTATAATGAATCATGAATCATGAATTGAATCATGAATCATGAATCATGAAAAGAATCATGAATCATGAATCATGAATCATGAATCATGAATTGAATAATGAATCATGAATCATGAATTGAATAATGAATAATGAATCATGAATTGAATCATGAATCATGAATCATAAATTGAATCATGAATTGAATCATGAATCATGAATCATGAATTGTATAATGAATCATGAATCATGAATCATGAAATGAATCATGAATCATGAATCATGAATTGAATAATGAATCATGAATCATGAATTAAATAATGAATCATGAATCATGAATTGAATCATGAATCATGAATCATAAATTGAATCATGAATTGAATCATGAATCATGAATCATGAATTGAATCATGAATCATGAATCATAAATTGAATCATGAATTGAATCATGAATCATGAATCATCAATTGAATCATGAATCATGAATCATGAATTGAATCATGAATCATGAATCGAATCATGAATCATAAATCATGAATCATGAATTGAATAATGAATCATGAATCGAATCATGAATCATGAATCATGAATTGAATCATGAATAATGAATCATGAATCATGAATTGAATCATGAATCATGAATTGAATCATGAATCATGAATTGAATCATGAATTGAATCATAAATCATTAATCGAATCATGAATCATGAATTGAATCATGAATTAAATCATGAATCATGAATTATATCATGAATTTAATCATGAATTGAATCATGAATTGA
This sequence comes from Mixophyes fleayi, assembly GCF_038048845.1. Lineage (NCBI taxonomy): Eukaryota > Metazoa > Chordata > Amphibia > Anura > Limnodynastidae > Mixophyes > Mixophyes fleayi. The sequence goes on along the minus strand of NW_027447479.1, from coordinate 70,555 downwards.
ATCATGAATTGAATCATGAATCATGAATCATAAATTGAATCATGAATCATGAATTATGAATCATGAATTGAATCATGAATTGAATCATGAATCATGAATCATGAATCATAAATTGAATCATGAATGATGAATCATGAATTAAATCATGTATCATGAATCATGAATCGAATCATGAATCATGAATTGAATCATGAATTGAATCATAAATCATTAATCAAATCATGAATCATGAATTGAATCATGAATTAAATTATGAATCACGAATTGAATCATAAATCATGAATCATGAATTGAATCATGAATCATGAATCATGAATCTTGAATTAAATCATAAATCATGAATCATGAATCATGAACTGAATCATGAATCATGATTTTAATCAGGTATCGAATCATTAATTGAACCATGAATCATGAATTGAATCATGAATCATTAATTGAATCATGAATCATGAATAATGAATGATGAATTGAATCATGAATTGAATCATGAATCATGAATCATGAATTGAATCATGAATCATGAATCATGAATTATGAATCATGAATTGAATCATGAATCATGAATTGAATCATGAATCATGAATTGAATCATGAATCATGAATCATGAATTATGAATCATGAATTGAATCATGAATCATGAATTGAATCATGAATCATGAATTGAATCATGAATCATAAATCATGAATCATGAATTGAATCATCAATTGAATCATGAATAATGAATTGAATCATGAATCATGAATCATCAATTGAATCATGAATCATGAATTAAATCATGAATCATAAATCATAAATCGAATCATGAATCATGAATCATAAATCATGAATCATCAATTGAATCATAAATCATGAATCATGAATTAAATCATGAATCATAAATCATAAATTGAATCATGAATCATGAATTGAATCATGAATCATAAATCATGAATTGAATCATGAATCATGAATCATGAATCGAATCCTGAATCATGAATCATGAATCATGAAATGAAACATGAATCATGAATTGAATCATGAATCATGAATCATGAATCATGAAATGAAACATGAATCATGAATTGAATCATGAATCATGAATCATGAATTGAATCATGAATCATGAATCATGAATCGAATCATGAATCATGAATCATGAATCATGAATCATGAAATGAATCATGAATTGAATCATGAATCATGAATCATGAAATGAATCATGAATCATGAATCATGAATTGAATCAGGAATCATGAATCATGAATTTAATCATGAATCATGAATTAAATCATGAATCATGAATCATGAATTGAATAATGAATCATGAATCATGAATTGAATAATGAATCATGAATCATGAATCATGAATTGAATCATGAATTGAATCATGAATCATGAATCATGAATCATAAATTGAATCATGAATCATGAATCATGAATTGAATCATGAATCATGAATCATCAATTGAATCCTGAATCATGAATCATGAATTGAATCATGAATCATAAATCATGAATTGAATAATGAATCATGAATCATGAATTGAATAATGAATCGTGAATCGAATCATGAATCATGAATCATGAATCATGAAATAAATCATGAATCATGATTTGAATCATGAATCATGAATTGAATTGTGAATTGAATCATAAATCATAAATTATAAATTGAATCATGACTCATGAATCATGAATCATGAATTGTATAATGAATCATGAATCATGAATCTTGAATCATGAATCATGAATCTTGAATCATGAATCATGAATCATGAATCATTAATTGAATCATGAATCATGAATTGAATCATGAATTGAATCATAAATCATGAATCATGAATTAAATCATGAATCATTAATTGAATCATGAATCATGAATTGAATCATGAATCATGACTCATGAATTTATTCATGAATCATGAATTAAATCATGAATCATGAATCATGAATTGAATAATGAATCATGAATCATGAATTGAATAATGAATCATGAATCATGAATTGAATCATGAATTGAATCATGAATCATGAATCATGAATTGAATCATGAATCATGAATCATAAATTGAATCATGAATCATGAATTGAATAATGAATCATAATTCATGAATTGAATAATGAATCATGAATCATGAATCATGAATTGAATCATGAATTGAATCATGAATCATGAATTGAATCATGAATCATGAATCATAAATTGAATCATGAATCATGAATCATGAATTGAATCATGAATTGAATCATGAATCATGAATCATGAATTGAATCATGAATCATGAATCATGAATTGAATCATGAATCATAAATCATGAATTGAATAATGAATCATAAATCATGAATCATGAATTGAATCATGAATCATGAATCATGAATTGAATCATGAATCATAAATCATGAATTGCATAATGAATCATAAATCATGAATCATGAATTAAATCATGAATCATGAATTGAATCATGAATCATGAATTTAATCATGAATCATGAATTAAATCATGAATCATGAATTGAATAATGAATCATGAATTGAATAATGAATCATGAATCATGAATTTAATCATGAATCATGAATCATGAATTGAATCATGAATCATAAATTGAATCATGAATTGAATAATGAATCATGAATCATGAATTGAATAATGAATCATGAATCATGAATTGAATCATGAATTGAATCATGAATCATGAATCATGAATTGAATCATGAATCATGAATTGAATCATGAATCATAAATTGAATCATGAATCATGAATAATGAATTGAATAATGAATCATGAATCATGAATTGAATAATGAATCATGAATCATGAATCATGAATCATGAATTGAATCATGAATTGAATCATGAATCATGAATCATGAATTGAATCATGAATCATGAATCATAAATTGAATCATGAATCATGAATCATGAATTGAATCATGAATTGAATCATGAATCATGATTCATCAATTGAATCATGAATCATGAATCATGAATTGAATCATGAATCATAAATCATGAATTGAATAATGAATCATAAATCATGAATCATGAATTGAATCATGAATCATGAATCATGAATTGAATAATGAATCATGAATCATGAATTAAATCATGAATCATGAATTGAATCATGAATCATGAATCATGAATTGAATAATGAATCATGAATCATGAATTGAATAATGAATCATGAATCATGAATCATGAATTGAATCATGAATTGAATAATGAATCATGAATTATGACTTGAATCATGAATCATAAATTGAATCATGAATTGAATCATGAATCATGAATCATGAATTGAATCATGAATCATGAATTATGAATTGAATCATGAATCATGAATCATAAATTGAATCATGAATCATGTATCATGAATTGAATCATGAATCATGAATCATCAATTGAATCATGAATCATGAATCGTGAATTGAATCATGAATCATAAATCATGAATTGAATAATGAATCATGAATCATGAATTGAATAATGAATCATGAATCGAATCATGAATCATGAATCATGAATCATGAATCATGAAATAAATCATGAATCATGATTTGAATCATGAATCATGAATTGAATCATGAATCATGAATTGAATCATGAATCATGAATCATGAATTATGAATCATGAATTGAATCATGAATCATGAATTGAATCATAAATCATGAATTGAATCATGAATCATGAATCATGAATTGAATCATGAATCATAAATCATGAATTGAATAATGAATCATGAATCATAAATTGAATCATGAATCATGAATCATCAATTGAATCATGAATCATGAATCATCAATTGAATCATGAATCATGAATCATGAATTGAATCATGAATCATAAATCATGAATTAAATCATGAATCATGAATCATGAATTGAATAATGAATCATGAATCGAATCATGAATCATGAATCATGAATTGTATAATGAATCATGATTCATGATTTGAATCATGAATCATGAATTGAATCATGAATTGAATCATAAATCATAAATCATGAATTGTATAATGAATCATGAATTGAATCATGAATCATGAAATGAATCATGAATCATGAATCATGAATCATGAATCATGAATTTAATCATGAATCATGAATCATGAATTGAATCATGATTCATGAATTGAATAATGAATCATGAATCATGAATTGAATCATGAATCATGAATTGAATAATGAATCATGAATCATGAATTAAATCATGAATCATGAATCATGAATTGAATCATGAATCATGACTCATGAATTTATTCATGAATCATGAATTAAATCATGAATCATGAATCATGAATTGAATAATGAATCATGAATCATGAATTGAATAATGAATCATGAATCATGAATCATGAATTGAATCATGAATTGAATCATGAATCATGAATCATGAATTAAATCATGAATCATGAATCATGAATTGAATAATGAATCATTAATCATGAATCATGAATTGAATCATGAATTGAATCATGAATCATGAATCATGAATTGAATCATGAATCATGAATCATAAATTGAATCATGAATCATGAATCATGAATTGAATAATGAATCATGAATCATGAATTGAATAATGAATCATGAATCATGAATCATGAATTGAATCATGAATTGAATCATGAATCATGAATTGAATCATGAATCATGAATCATAAATTGAATCATGAATCATGAATTGAATCATGAATTGAATCATGAATCATGAATCATGAATTGAATCATGAATCATGAATCATGAATTGAATCATGAATCATAAATCATGAATTGAATAATGAATCATAAATCATGAATCATGAATTGAATCATGAATCATGAATCATGAATTGAATCATGAATCATAAATTATGAATTGCATAATGAATCATAAATCATGAATCATGAATTAAATCATGAATCATGAATTGATTAATGAATCATGAATCATGAATTTAATCATGAATCATGAACTAAATCATGAATCATGAATTGAAAAATGAATCATGAATCATGAATTGAATAATGAATCATGAATCATGAATTGAATCATGAATTGAATCATGAATCATGAATTGAATAATGAATCATGAATCATGAATTGAATAATGAATCATGAATCATGAATTGAATCATGAATTGAATCATAAATCATGAATCATGAATTGAATCATGAATCATGAATCATAAATTGAATCATGAATCATGAATAATGAATTGAATAATGAATCATGAATCATGAATTGAATAATGAATCATGAATCATGAATCATGAATCATGAATTGAATCATGAATTGAATCATGAATCATGAATCATGAATTGAATCATGAATCATGAATCATAAATTGAATCATGAATCATGAATCATGAATTGAATCATGAATTGAATCATGAATCATCAATTGAATCATGAATCATGAATCATGAATTGAATCATGAATCATAAATCATGAATTGAATAATGAATCATAAATCATGAATCATGAATTGAATCATGAATCATGAATCATGAATTGAATAATGAATCATGAATCATGAATTAAATCATGAATCATGAATTGAATCATGAATCATGAATCATGTATTTAATCATGAATCATGAATTAAATCATGAATCATGAATCATGAATTGAATAATGAATCATGAATCATGAATCATGAATTGAATCATGAATTGAATAATGAATCATGAATTATGAATTGAATCATGAATCATGAATTATGAATTGAATCATGAATTATAAATTGAATCATGAATTGAATCATGAATCATGAATCATGAATTCAATCATGAATCATGAATTATGAATTGAATCATGAATCATGAATCATGAATCATGAATTGAATCATGAATTGAATCATGAATTGAATCATGAATCATGAATTGAATCATGAATCATGAATCATAAATTGAATCATGAATCATGAATCATGAATTGAATCATGAATTGAATCATGAATCATGAATTGAATCATGAATCATGAATCATGAATTGAATCATGAATCATGAATCATGAATTGAACCATGAATCATAAATCATGAATTGAATAATGAATCATAAATCATGAATCATGAATTGAATCATGAATCATGAATCATGAATTGAATCATGAATCATAAATCATGAATTGCATAATGAATCATAAATCATGAATCATGAATTAAATCATGAATCATGAATTGAATAATGAATCATGAATCATGAATTTAATCATGAATCATGAATTAAATCATGAATCATGAATTGAAAAATGAATCATGAATCATGAATTGAATAATGAATCATAAATCATGAATCATGAATTGAATCATGAATCATGAATCATGAATTGAATCATGAATCATAAATTGAATCATGAATTGAATAATGAATCATGAATCATGAATTGAATAATGAATCATGAATCATGAATTGAATCATGAATTGAATCATAAATCATGAATCATGAATTGAATCATGAATCATGAATCATAAATTGAATCATGAATCATGAATAATGAATTGAATAATGAATCATGAATCATGAATTGAATAATGAATCATGAATCATGAATCATGAATTGAATCATGAATTGAATCATGAATCATGAATCATGAATTGAATCATGAATCATGAATCATAAATTGAATCATGAATCATGAATCATGAATTGAATCATGAATTGAATCATGAATCATGAATCATCAATTGAATCATGAATCATGAATCATGAATTGAATCATGAATCATAAATCATGAATTGAATAATGAATCATAAATCATGAATCATGAATTGAATCATGAATCATGAATCATGAATTTAATAATTAATCATGAATCATGAATTAAATCATGAATCATGAATTAAATCATGAATCATGAATTGAATCATGAATCATGTATTTAATCATGAATCATGAATTAAATCATGAATCATGAATCATGAATTGAATAATGAATCATGAATCATGAATTGAATCATGAATCATGAATCATAAATCATGAATTGAATCATGAATTGAATAATGAATCATGAATTATGAATTGAATCATGAATCATAAATTGAATCATGAATTGAATCATGAATCATGAATCATGAATTCAATCATGAATCATGAATTATGAATTGAATCATGAATCATGAATCGTGAATTGAATCATGAATCATAAATTATGAATTGAATAATGAATCATGAATCATGAATTGAATAATAAATCATGAATCGAATCATGAATCATGAATTATGAATCATGAATCATGAAATAAATCATGAATCATGATTTGAATCATGAATCATGATTTGAATCATGAATTGAATCATAAATCATAAATCATGAATTGAATCATGAGTCATGAATCATGAATCATGAATTGTATAATGAATCATGAATCATGAATTGAATCATGAATCATGAATCATGAAAAGAATCATGAATCATGAATCATGAATCATGAATCATGAATTGAATAATGAATCATGAATCATGAATTGAATAATGAATAATGAATCATGAATTGAATCATGAATCATGAATCATAAATTGAATCATGAATTGAATCATGAATCATGAATCATGAATTGTATAATGAATCATGAATCATGAATCATGAAATGAATCATGAATCATGAATCATGAATTGAATAATGAATCATGAATCATGAATTAAATAATGAATCATGAATCATGAATTGAATCATGAATCATGAATCATAAATTGAATCATGAATTGAATCATGAATCATGAATCATGAATTGAATCATGAATCATGAATCATAAATTGAATCATGAATTGAATCATGAATCATGAATCATCAATTGAATCATGAATCATGAATCATGAATTGAATCATGAATCATGAATCGAATCATGAATCATAAATCATGAATCATGAATTGAATAATGAATCATGAATCGAATCATGAATCATGAATCATGAATTGAATCATGAATAATGAATCATGAATCATGAATTGAATCATGAATCATGAATTGAATCATGAATCATGAATTGAATCATGAATTGAATCATAAATCATTAATCGAATCATGAATCATGAATTGAATCATGAATTAAATCATGAATCATGAATTATATCATGAATTTAATCATGAATTGAATCATGAATTGAATCATGAATTGAATCATGAATCATGAATCATAAATTGAATCATGAATCATGAATTATGAATCATGAATTGAATCATGAATTGAATCATGAATCATGAATCATGAATCATAAATTGAATCATGAATGATGAATCATGAATTAAATCATGTATCATGAATCATGAATCGAATCATGAATCATGAATTGAATCATGAATTGAATCATAAATCATTAATCAAATCATGAATCATGAATTGAATCATGAATTAAATTATGAATCACGAATTGAATCATAAATCATGAATCATGAATTGAATCATGAATCATGAATCATGAATCTTGAATTAAATCATAAATCATGAATCATGAATCATGAACTGAATCATGAATCATGATTTTAATCAGGTATCGAATCATTAATTGAACCATGAATCATGAATTGAATCATGAATCATTAATTGAATCATGAATCATGAATAATGAATGATGAATTGAATCATGAATTGAATCATGAATCATGAATCATGAATTGAATCATGAATCATGAATCATGAATTATGAATCATGAATTGAATCATGAATCATGAATTGAATCATGAATCATGAATTGAATCATGAATCATGAATCATGAATTATGAATCATGAATTGAATCATGAATCATGAATTGAATCATGAATCATGAATTGAATCATGAATCATAAATCATGAATCATGAATTGAATCATCAATTGAATCATGAATAATGAATTGAATCATGAATCATGAATCATCAATTGAATCATGAATCATGAATTAAATCATGAATCATAAATCATAAATCGAATCATGAATCATGAATCATAAATCATGAATCATCAATTGAATCATAAATCATGAATCATGAATTAAATCATGAATCATAAATCATAAATTGAATCATGAATCATGAATTGAATCATGAATCATAAATCATGAATTGAATCATGAATCATGAATCATGAATCGAATCCTGAATCATGAATCATGAATCATGAAATGAAACATGAATCATGAATTGAATCATGAATCATGAATCATGAATCATGAAATGAAACATGAATCATGAATTGAATCATGAATCATGAATCATGAATTGAATCATGAATCATGAATCATGAATCGAATCATGAATCATGAATCATGAATCATGAATCATGAAATGAATCATGAATTGAATCATGAATCATGAATCATGAAATGAATCATGAATCATGAATCATGAATTGAATCAGGAATCATGAATCATGAATTTAATCATGAATCATGAATTAAATCATGAATCATGAATCATGAATTGAATAATGAATCATGAATCATGAATTGAATAATGAATCATGAATCATGAATCATGAATTGAATCATGAATTGAATCATGAATCATGAATCATGAATCATAAATTGAATCATGAATCATGAATCATGAATTGAATCATGAATCATGAATCATCAATTGAATCCTGAATCATGAATCATGAATTGAATCATGAATCATAAATCATGAATTGAATAATGAATCATGAATCATGAATTGAATAATGAATCGTGAATCGAATCATGAATCATGAATCATGAATCATGAAATAAATCATGAATCATGATTTGAATCATGAATCATGAATTGAATTGTGAATTGAATCATAAATCATAAATTATAAATTGAATCATGACTCATGAATCATGAATCATGAATTGTATAATGAATCATGAATCATGAATCTTGAATCATGAATCATGAATCTTGAATCATGAATCATGAATCATGAATCATTAATTGAATCATGAATCATGAATTGAATCATGAATTGAATCATAAATCATGAATCATGAATTAAATCATGAATCATTAATTGAATCATGAATCATGAATTGAATCATGAATTGAATCATAAATCATGAATCATGAATTAAATCATGAATCATGAATCATGAATTGAATCATGAATCATGAATCACGAATCATAAATTGAATCATGAATCATGAATTTAATCATGAAACATGAATTATGAATTGAATCATGAATTATGAATCGAATCAAGAATCATGAATTGAATCATGAATCATGAATCATGAATCGAATCATGAATCATGAATTGAATCATGAATTGAATCATAAATCATTAATCAAATCATGAATCATGAATTGAATCATGAATTAAATTATGAATCACGAATAGAATCATGACTTGAATCATGAATTGAATCATGAATCATGAATCATGAATTGAATCAAGAATCATGAATCATGAATTGAATCATGAATCATGATTTTAATCAGGAATCGAATCATAAATTGAATCATAAATCATGAATTGAATCATGAATCATTAATTGAATCATGAATCATGAATTGAATCATGAATTGAATCATAAATCATGAATCATGAATTGAATCATGAATTGAATCATGAATCATGAAATGAATCATGAATCATGACTCATGAATAATGAATTGAATCATGAATCATGAATTATGAATTGAATCATGAATCATAAATCACGATTCATAAATTCAATCATGAATTGAATCATGAATCATGAATTATGAATCATGAATTGAATCATGAATCATGAATTATGAATCATGAATTGATTCATGAATCATGAATCACGAATCATAAATTGAATCATGAATCATGAATCATGAATTAAACCATGAATCATGAATCATGAATCGAAACATGAATCATGAATTGAATCATGAATTGAATCATAAATCATTAATCAAATCATGAATCATGAATTAAATTATGAATCACGAATTGAATCATGAATTGAATCATGAATCATGAATCATGAATTGAATCACGAATCATGAATCATGAATCTTGAATTGAATCATAAATCATGAATCATGAATCATGAACTGAATCATGAATCATGATTTTAATCAGGTATCGAATCATGAATTGAACCATGAATCATTAATTGAATCATGAATCATGAATCATGAATCATGAATTGAATCATAAATCATGAATCATGAATTGAATCATGAATCATGAATCATGAATTATGAATCATGAATTGAATCATGAATCATGAATTGAATCATGAATCAAGAATTGAATCATGAATCATAAATCATGAATCATGAATTGAATCATCAATTGAATCATGAATAATGAATTGAATCATGAATCATGAATCATCAATTAAATCATGAATCATTAATTAAATCACGAATCATGAATTAAATCATGAATCATAAATCATAAATCGAATCATGAATCATGAATCATAAATCATGAATCATCAATTGAATCATGAATCATGAATCATGAATTAAATCATGAATCATAAATCATAAATTGAATCATGAATCATGAATTGAATCATGAATCATAAATCATGAATTGAATCATGAATCATGAATCATAAATCATGAATCATGAATTGAATCATGAATCATGAATCATGAATCGAATTATGAATCATGAATCATGAATCATGAATTGAATCATGAATCATGAATCATGAATTGAATAATGAATCATGAATCATGAATTAAATCATGAATCATGAATTGAATCATGAATCATGAATCATGTATTTAATCATGAATCATGAATTAAATCATAAATCATGAATCATGAATTGAATAATGAATCATGAATCATGAATTGAATAATGAATCATAAATCATGAATCATGAATTGAATCATGAATTGAATAATGAATCATGAATTATGAATTGAATCATGAATCATAAATTGAATCATGAATTGAATCATGAATCATGAATCATGAATTGAATCATGAATCATAAATTATGAATTGAATCATGAATCATGAATCATAAATTGAATCATGAATCATGAATCATGAATTGAATCATGAATCATGAATCATCAATTGAATCATGAATCATGAATCATGAATTGAATCATGAATCATAAATCATGAATTGAATAATGAATCATGAATCATGAATTGAATAATGAATCATGAATCGAATCATGAATCATGAATCATGAAATAAATCATAAATCATGATTTGAATCATGAATCATGATTTGAATCATGAATTGAATCATAAATCATAAATCATGAATTGAATCATGAGTCATGAATCATGAATCATGAATTGTATAATGAATCATGAATCATGAATTGAATCATGAATCATGAATCATGAAAAGAATCATGAATCATGAATCATGAATCATGAATCATGAATTGAATAATGAATCATGATTAATGAATTGTATAATGAATCATGAATCATGAATTGAATCATGAATCATGAATCATGAAATGAATCATGAATCATGAATCATGAATTGAATAATGAATCATGAATCATGAATTAAATAATGAATCATGAATCATGAATTGAATCATGAATCATGAATCATAAATTGAATCATGAATTGAATCATGAATCATGAATCATGAATTGAATCATGAATCATGAATCATAAATTGAATCATGAATTAAATCATGAATCATGAATCATCAATTGAATCATGAATCATGAATCATGAATTGAATCATGAATCATGAATCATGAAATGAATCATGAATCATGAATCATGAATTGAATAATGAATCATGAATCATGAATTGAATAATGAATCATGAATTGAATCATGAATCATAAATCGAATCATGAATCATGAATCATGAATTGAATCATGAATCATGAATCATGAATCATGAATTGAATCATGAATTGAATCATAAATCATTAATCGAATCATGAATCATGAATTAAATCATGAATCATGAATTGAATCATGAATTGAATCATGAATTGAATCATGAATTGAATCATGAATTGAATCATGAATCATGAATCATGAATCATAAATTAAATCATGAATGATGAATCATGAATTAAATCATGTATCATGAATCATGAATCGAATCATGAATCATGAATTGAATCATGAATTGAATCATAAATCATTAATCAAATCATGAATCATGAATTGAATCATGAATTAAATTATGAAACACGAATTGAATCATTAATCATGAATCATGAATTGAATCATGAATCATGAATCATGAATCTTGAATTGAATCATAAATCATGAATCATGAATCATGAACTGAATCATGAATCATGATTTTAATCAGGTATCGAATCATTAATTGAACCATGAATCATGAATTGAATCATGAATCATTAATTGAATCATGAATCATGAATAATGAATGATGAATTGAATCATGAATTGAATCATAAATCATTAATCATGAATTGAATCATGAATCATGAAACATGAATTATGAATCATGAATTGAATCATGAATCATTAATTGAATCATGAATCATGAATTGAATCATGAATCATAAATCATGAATCATGAATTGAATCATCAATTGAATCATGAATAATGAATTGAATCATAAATCATGAATCATCAATTGAATCATGAATCATAAATCATAAATCGAATCATGAATCATGAATCATAAATCATAAATCATCAATTGAATCATAAATCATGAATGATGAATTAAATCATGAATCATAAATCATAAATTGAATCATGAATCATTAATTGAATCATGAATCATAAATCATGAATTGAATCATGAATCATGAATCATGAATCGAATCATGAATCATGAATCATGAATCATGAAATGAAACATGAAATGAAACATGAATCATGAATTGAATCATGAATCATGAATCATGAATTGAATCATGAATCGAATCATGAATCATGAATCATGAAATGAATCATGAATCATGAATCATGAATTGAATCATGAATCATGAATTTAATCATATATCATGAATTAAATCATGAATCATGAATCATGAATTGAATAATGAATCATGAATCATGAATTGAATAATGAATCATGAATCATGAATCATGAATTGAATCATGAATTGAATCATGAATCATGAATCATGAATCATAAATTGAATCATGAATCATGAATCATGAATTGAATCATGAATCATGAATCATCAATTGAATCCTGAATCATGAATCATGAATTGAATCATGAATCATAAATCATGAATTGAATAATGAATCATGAATCATGAATTGAATAATGAATCATGAATCGAATCATGAATCATGAATTATGAATCATGAAATAAATCATGAATCATGATTTGAATCATGAATCATGAATTGAATCATGAATTGAATCATAAATCATAAATTATGAATTGAATCATGAGTCATGAATCATGAATCATGAATTGTATAATGAATCATGAATCATGAATCTTGAATCATGAATCATGAATCATGAATCATGAATTGAATCATGAATCATGAATCATGAATTGAATCATGAATCATGAATTGAATCATGAATCATGAATCTTGAATCATGAATCATGAATCTTGAATCATGAATCATGAATCATGAATTGAATCATGAATCATGAATCATGAATTAAATCATGAATCATGAATTGAATCATGAATCATGAATTGAATCATGAATCATGAATCATGAATTGAATAATGAATCATGAATCATGAATTAAATCATGAATCATGAATCATGAATTGAATCATGAATCATGACTCATGAATTTAATCATGAATCATGAATTAAATCATGAATCATGAATCATGAATTGAATCATGAATCATGAATCACAAATCATAAATTGAATCATGAATCATGATTTTAATCATGAAACATGAATCATGAATTGAATCATGAATTATGAATCGAATCATGAATCATGAATTGAATCATGAATCATGAATCATGAATCGAATCATGAATCATGAATTGAATCATGAATCATGAATTGAATCATAAATCATAAATTATGAATTGAATCATGAGTCATGAATCATGAATTGTATAATGAATCATGAATCATGAATCTTGAATCATGAATCATGAATCATGAATTGAATCATGAATCATGAATCATGAATTGAATCATGAATCATGAATTGAATCATGAATCATGAATCATGAATCTTGAATCATGAATCATGAATCTTGAATCATGAATCATGAATCATGAATCATGAATTGAATCATGAATCATGAATCATGAATTAAATCATGAATCATGAATTGAATCATGAATCATGAATCATGAATTGAATAATGAATCATGAATCATGAATTAAATCATGAATCATGAATCATGAATTGAATCATGAATCATGAATCATGAATTAAATCATGAATCATGAATCATGAATTGAATCATGAATCATGAATTGAATAATGAATCATGAATCATGAATTGAATAATGAATCATGAATCGAATCATGAATCATGAATTATGAATCATGAAATAAATCATGAATCATGATTTGAATCATGAATCATGAATTGAATCATGAATTGAATCATAAATCATAAATTATGAATTGAATCATGAGTCATGAATCATGAATCATGAATTGTATAATGAATCATGAATCATGAATCTTGAATCATGAATCATGAATCATGAATCATGAATTGAATCATGAATCATGAATCATGAATTGAATCATGAATCATGAATTGAATCATGAATCATGAATCTTGAATCATGAATCATGAATCTTGAATCATGAATCATGAATCATGAATTGAATCATGAATCATGAATCATGAATTAAATCATGAATCATGAATTGAATCATGAATCATGAATTGAATCATGAATCATGAATCATGAATTGAATAATGAATCATGAATCATGAATTAAATCATGAATCATGAATCATGAATTGAATCATGAATCATGACTCATGAATTTAATCATGAATCATGAATTAAATCATGAATCATGAATCATGAATTGAATCATGAATCATGAATCACAAATCATAAATTGAATCATGAATCATGATTTTAATCATGAAACATGAATCATGAATTGAATCATGAATTATGAATCGAATCATGAATCATGAATTGAATCATGAATCATGAATCATGAATCGAATCATGAATCATGAATTGAATCATGAATCATGAATTGAATCATGAATTGAATCATAAATCATAAATTATGAATTGAATCATGAGTCATGAATCATGAATTGTATAATGAATCATGAATCATGAATCTTGAATCATGAATCATGAATCATGAATTGAATCATGAATCATGAATCATGAATTGAATCATGAATCATGAATTGAATCATGAATCATGAATCATGAATCTTGAATCATGAATCATGAATCTTGAATCATGAATCATGAATCATGAATCATGAATTGAATCATGAATCATGAATCATGAATTAAATCATGAATCATGAATTGAATCATGAATCATGAATTGAATCATGAATCATGAATCATGAATTGAATAATGAATCATGAATCATGAATTAAATCATGAATCATGAATCATGAATTGAATCATGAATCATGAATCATGAATTAAATCATGAATCATGAATCATGAATTGAATCATGAATCATGACTCATGAATTTAATCATGAATCATGAATTAAATCATGAATCATGAATCATGAATTGAATCATGAATCATGAATCACGAATCATAAATTGAATCATGAATCATGAATTTAATCATGAAACATGAATCATGAATTGAATCATGAATTATGAATCGAATCATGAATCATGAATTGAATCATGAATCATGAATCGAATCATGAATCATGAATTGAATCATGAATTGAATCATAAATCATTAATCAAATCATGAATCATGAATTGAATCATGAATTAAATTATGAATCACGAATTGAATCACGAATTGAATCATGAATTGAATCATGAATTAAATCATGAATCATGAATCATGAATTAAATCAAGAATCATGAATCATGAATCATGAATCATGATTTTAATCAGGAATCGAATCATAAATTGAATCATGAATCATGAATTGAATCATGAATCATTAATTGAATCATGAATCATGAATTGAATCATGAATTGAATCATAAATCATGAATCATGAATTGAATCATGAATTGAATCATGAATCATGAAATGAATCATGAATCATGAATTATGAATAATGAATTGAATCATGAATCATGAATTATGAATTGAATCATGAATCATAAATCACGATTCATAAATTGAATCATGAATTGAATCATGAATCATGAATTATGAATCATGAATTGAATCATGAATCATGAATTATGAATCATGAATTGATTCATGAATCGTGAATCACGAATCATAAATTGAATCATGAATCATGAATCATGAATTAAATCATGAATCATGAATCATGAATCGAATCATGAATCATGAATTGAATCATGAATTGAATCATAAATCTTTAATCAAATCATGAATCATGAATTAAATTATGAATCATGAATCATGAATCATGAATTGAATCATGAATCATGAATCATGAATCATAAATTGAATCATGAATTGAATCATGAATCATGAATCATCAATTGAATCCTGAATCATGAATCATGAATTGAATCATGAATCATAAATCATGAATTGAATAATGAATCATGAATCATGAATTGAATCATGAATCATGAATCGAATCATGAATCATGAATTATGAATCATGAAATAAATCATGAATCATGATTTGAATCATGAATCATGAATTGAATCATGAATTGAATCATAAATCATAAATTATGAATTGAATCATGAGTCATGAATCGTGAATCATGAATTTTGAATCATGAATCATGAATCTTGAATCATGAATCATGAATCATGAATCATGAATTGAATCATGAATCATGAATTGAATCATGAATCATGAATTGAATCATGAATCATGAATCTTGAATCATGAATCATGAATCTTGAATCATGAATCATGAATCATGAATCATGAATTGAATCATGAATCATGAATCATGAATTAAATCATGAATTATGAATTGAATCATGAATCATGAATTGAATCATGAATCATGAATCATGAATTGAATAATGAATCATGAATAATGAATTAAATCATGAATCATGAATCATGAATTGAATCATGAATCATGACTCATGAATTTAATCATGAATCATGAATTAAATCATGAATCATGAATCATGAATTGAATCATGAATCATGAATCACGAATCATAAATTGAATCATGAATCATGAATTTAATCATGAAACATGAATCATGAATTGAATCATGAATTATGAATCGAATCATGAATCATGAATCATGAATCATGAATCGAATCATGAATCATGAATTGAATCATGAATTGAATCATAAATCATTAATCAAATCATGAATCATGAATTAAATTATGAATCGCGAATTGAATCATGAATTGAATCATGAATTGAATCATGAATCATGAATCATGAATTGAATCAAGAATCATGAATCATGAATTGAATCATGAATCATGATTTTAATCAGGAATCGAATCATAAATTGAATCATGAATCATGAATTGAATCATGAATCATTAATTGAATCATGAATTGAATCATAAATCATGAATCATGAATTGAATCATGAATCATGAAATGAATCATGAATCATGAATTATGAATAATGAATTGAATCATGAATCATGAATTATGAATTGAATCATGAATCATGAATTATGAATTAAATCATGAATCATAAATCATAAATCGAATCATGAATCATGAATCGAATCATGAATCATGAATCATGAATTGAATCATGAATCATGAATCATGAATCATGAATTGAATCATGAATCATGAATCATCAATTGAATCATGAATCATGAATCATGAATTAAATCATGAATCATAAATCATAAATCGAATCATGAATCATGAATCGAATCATGAATCATGAATCATGAATTGAATCATGAATCATGAATCATGAATCATGAATTGAATCATGAATCATGAATCATGAATTGAATCATGAATCATGAATTTTAATCATGAATTGAATCATGAATCATGAAATGAATCATGAATTGAATAATGAATTAAATCATAAGTCATGAATCATGAAATGAGTCATGAATCATGAATTGAATCATGAATTGAATCATAAATTGAATAATGAATCATGATACAAATCATGAATCATGAATTGAATCATGAATCATGAATTGATTTATGAATCATGAATCTAATCATGAATCATAAATTGAATTATGAATCTTGAATCATGAATCGAATCATGAATAATGAATCGAATCATGAATCATGAATAGAATCATGAATCATGAATCATGAATCGAATCATGAATCATGAATCATGAATCATAAATTATGAAATGAATCATGAATCATGAATTGAATCATGAATCATGAATTATGAATCATGAATTAAATCATGAATTATGAATCATAAATTGAATCATGAATCATGAATTGAATCATGAATCATGAATCATGAATTTAATCATGAATCATGAATTGAATCATGAATCATGAATTGAATCATGAATCACAAATCATAAATTGAATCATGAATTGAATCATGAATCATGAATCATGAATCGAATCATGAATCATGAATTGAATCATAAATTGAATCATAAATCATTAATCGAATAATGAATCATGAATTGAATCATGATTCATGAATTGAATCATGAATTGAATTATGAATCATGAATCATGAATTGAATCATGAATCGAATCATGAATTAAATCATGAATCATTAATTGAATCATGAATCATGATTTATGAATCATGAATTGAATCATGAATCATGAATCATGAATCATGAATTGAATCATGAATTGAATCATGAATCATAAATCGAATCATGAATCATGAATTGAATCATGAATCATGAATCGTGAATCATGAATTGAATCATGAATCATGAATTGAATCATGACTCATGAATCGAATCATGAATTATAAATCATGAATTGAATCATGAATCATGAATCATGAATTGAATCATGAATCATGAATCATGAATTGAATCAATAATCATGAATCAAGAATCATGAATCGAATCATGAATCATGAATCATGAATTGAATCATGAATCATGAATTGAATCATGAATCATGAATCATGAATCGAATCAATAATCATGAATCAAGAATCATGAATCGAATCATGAATCATGAATCATGAATTGAATCATGAATCATGAATTGAATCATGAATTGAATCATAAATCATTAATCGAATAATAAATCATGAATTGAATCATGAATTGAATCATGAATCATGAATTGTATCATGAATTGAATCATGAATTGAATCATGAATCATGAATCATGAATTGAATCATGAGTCGAATCATGAATTAAATCATTTAATCATGAATTGAATCATAATTTATGAATCATGAATTGAATCATGAATCATGAGTCATGAATCATGAATTGAATCATGAATTGAGTCATGAATCATGAATTGAATAATAAATCATGAATCATTAATCATGAATCATAAATTGAATCATGAATCATGAATTGAATCATGAATTGAATCTTGAATCATGAATCATGAATTAAATCATGAATCATGAATCATGTATCGAATCATGAATCATGAATTGAATCATGAATCATGAATTATGAATCATGAATTGAATCATGAATCATGAATTAAATCATGAATCATGAATCATGAATCATGAATTGAATCATGAATTGAATCATGAATCATGAATCATGAATTGAATCATGAATCATGAATCATGAATTGAACTCATGAATCGCAATCATTAATCATGAATTGAATCATGAATCATGAATCATGAATCATGAATTATGAATCATGAATTGAATCATGAATCATGAATTGAATCATTATGAATCATGAATTGATTTATGAATCATGAATCATGAATTGAATCATGAATCATGAATCATGAATTATGTATCATGAATTGAATCATGAATCATGAATTGAATCATTATGAATCATGAATTGATTTATGAATCATGAATCATGAATTGAATCATGAATCATGAATTATCAATTGAATCATGAATCATGAATCATGAATTAAATCATGAATCATAAATCATAAATCGAATCATGAATCGAATCATGAATCATGAATCATGAATTGAATCATGAATCATGAATCATGAATCATGAATTGAATCATGAATCATGAATTGAATCATGAATCATGAATTGAATCATGAATTGAATCATGAAATGAATCATGAATTGAATAATGAATTAAATCATAAGTCATGAATCATGAATTGAATCATGAACTGAATCATAAATTGAATAATGAATCATGAATCAAATCATGAATCATGAATCATGAATTGAATCATGAATCATGAATTGATTTATAAATCATGAATCTAATCATGAATCATAAATTGAATTATGAATCTTGAATCATGAATCGAATCATGAATAATGAATCGAATCATGAATCATGAATAGAATCATGAATTATGAATCATGGATTGAATCATGAATCATGAATCATGAATCATGAATCATGAATCATGAATCATGAATTGAATCATGAATCATGAATTGAATCATGAATCATGAATCATGAATTATGAAATGAATCATGAATCATGAATTGAATCATGAATCATGAATCATGAATTGAATCATGAATCATGAATTATGAATCATAAATTGAATCATGAATCATGAATCATGAATTGAATCATGAATCATGAATCATGAATTGAATCATGAATCATGAATCACGAATCATAAATTGAATCATGAATCATGAATTATGAATTTAATCATGAATCATGAATTGAATCATGAATCATGAATTATGAATTGAATCATGAATCATGAATCACAAATCATAAATTGAATCATGAATCATGACTCATGAATTGAATCATGAATCATGAATTGAATCATGAATCATGAATTATGAATCATAAATTGAAGCATGAATCATGAATTGAATAATGAATCATGAATCGAATCATGAATCATGAATTGAATCATGAATCATGAATTATGAATCATGAATTGAATCATGAATCATGAATTATGAATCATAAATTAAATCATGATTCATGAATCATGAATTGAATCATGAATCATGAATCGAATCATGAATCATGAATTGAATCATGAATCATGAATTATGAATCATGAATTGAATCATGAATCATGAATTATGAATCATAAATTAAATCATGATTCATGAATCATGAATTGAATCATGAATCATGAATCATGAATCATAAATTGAATCATGAATCATGAATCATGAATTTAATCATGAATCATGAATTTAATCATGAATCATGAATCATGAATTGAAACATGAATCATGAATCACAAATCATAAATTGAATCATGAATCATGAATCATGAATTGAATCATAAATTGAATCATAAATCATTAATCGAATCATGAATCATGAATTGAATCATGAATTGAATCATGAATCAGGAATTGAATCATGAATTGAATCATGAATTAAATCATGAATCATGAATCATGAATCGAATCATGAATCATGAATTATGAATCATGAATTATGAATCATGAATTGAATCATGAATCATGAATCATGAATCATGAAATGAATCATGAATCATGAATCATGAATCATGAATTGAATCATGAATCATGAATTATGAATCATGAATTGAATCATGAATCATAAATTATGAATCACGAATTGAATCATGAATCATGAATCATGAATCATGAATTGAATCATGAATTTAATCATGAATAATGAATCATGAATCATGAATTGAATCATTTAACATGAATTAAAGCATGAATCATGAATCATGAATTGAATCATGAAACATAAATCATTAATCGAATTATGAATTGAATCATGAATCATGAATTGAAGCATGAATCTTGAATCATGAATTGAATCATGAATCATGAATTGAAGCATGAATCATGAATCATGAATTGAATCATGAATCATGAATCGAATCATGAATCATGAATCATAAAAAATGAATCATGAATCATGAAATGAATCATGAATCATGAATCATGAATCGAATCATGAATCATAATTTATGAATCATGAATTGAATCATGAATCATGAATCATGAATTGAACCATGAATCATGAATTGAATCATAAATCATGAATTGAATCATGAATCATGAATCATGAATCATGAATTCAATCATGAATCATAAATCATGAATTGAATCATGAATCATGAATTGAATCATGAATCATGATTCATGAATCACAATCATTAATCATGAATTGAATCATGAATCATGAATCATGAATTATGAATCATGAATTGAATCATGAATCATGAATTGAATCATTATGAATCATGAATTGATTTATGAATCATGAATCATGAATTGAATCATGATTTGAATCATGAATCATGAATCGTTAATTGAATCATGAATCATGAATCATCAATTGAATCATAAATCATGAATCGAATCATGAATCATGAATTGAATCATGAATCATGAATCATGAATCATGAATTGAATCATGAATCATGAATCATGAATCATGAATTGAATCATGAATCATGAAATGAATCATGAATTGAATAATGAATTAAATCATAAGTCATGACTCATGAAATGAGTCATGAATCATGAATTGAATCATGAATTGAATCATAAATTGAATAATGAATCATGAATCAAATCATGAATCATGAATTGAATCATGAATCATGAATTGATTTATGAATCATGAATCTAATCATGAATCATAAATTGAATTATGAATCTTGAATCATGAATCGAATCATGAATAATGATTCGAATCATGAATCATGAATAGAATCATGAATCATGAATCATGGATTGAATCATGAATCATGAATCATGAATCATGAATTGAATCATGAATCATGAATCATGAATCGAATCATGAATCATGAATCATGAATCATAAATTATGAAATGAATCATGAATCATGAATTGAATCATGAATCATGAATTATGAATCATGAATTGAATCATGAATCATGAATTATGAATAATAAATTGAATCATGAATCATGAATCATGAATTGAATCATGAATCATGAATCATGAATTTAATCATGAATCATGAATTGAATCATGAATCATGAATCATGAATTGAATCATGAATCATGAATCACAAATCATAAATTGAATCATGAATCATGAATCATGAATTGAATCATGAATCATTAATCATGAATCGAATCATGAATCATGAATTGAATCATAAATTAAATCATAAATCATGAATCGAATCATGAATCATGAATCGAATCATGAATTAAATCATGAATCATTAATTGAATCATGAATCATGATTTATGAATCATGAATTGAATCATGAATCATGAATCATAAATCATGAATTGAATCATGAATTGAATCATGAATCATGAATTGAATCATAAATTATGAATCATTAATCATGAATCATAAATTGAACCATGAATCATGAATTGATTCATGAATCGAATAATGAATTGAATCATGAATCATGAATTGAATCATGAATCATGAATTGAATCAAGAATCATGAATTGAATCATGAATCATGAATCATGAATTGAATCATTAATCATGAATTGAATCATACATCATGAATCATGAATCATGAATCATAAATTGAATCACGAATCATGAATCATGAATCATGAATCATGAATTGAATCATGAATCATGAATTGAATCATGAATCATGATTCATGAATCGCAATCATGAATCATGAATTGAATCATACATCATGAATCATGAATCATGAATCATAAATTGAATCATGAATCATGAATCATGAATCATGAATTGAATCATTATGAATCATGAATTGATTTATGAATCATGAATCATGAATTGAATCATGATTTGAATCATGAATCATGAATCATGAATTGAATCATGAATCATGAATCATCAATTGAATCATGAATCATGAATCATGAATTAAATCATGAATCATAAATCATAAATCGAATCATGAATCATGAATCGAATCATGAATCATCAATTGAATCATGAATCATGAATCATGAATTAAATCATGAATCATAAATCATAAATCGAATCATGAATCATGAATCGAATCATGAATCATGAATCATGAATTGAATAATGAATCATGAATCATGAATCATGAATTGAATCATGAATCATGAATCATGAATCGAATCATGAATCATGAATTGAATCATGAATTGAATCATGAATCATGAAAAGAATCATGAATTGAATAATGAATTAAATCATAAGTCATGAATCATGAAATGAATCATGAATTGAATCATAAATTGAATAATGAATCATGAATCATGAATTGAATCATAAATTGAATACTGAATCATGAATCAAATCATGAATCATGAATTGAATCATGAATCATGAATTGATTTATGAATCATGAATCAAATCATGAATCATAAATTGAATTATGAATCTTGAATCATGAATCAAATCATAAATAATGAATCGAATCATAAATCATGAATAGAATCATGTATCATGAATCATAGATTGAATCATGAATCATGAATCATGAATCATGAATCATGAATCATGAATCATGAATTGAATCATGAATCAAATCATGAATCATGAATCATGAATTATGAAATGAATCATTAATCATGAATTATGAATCATAATTCATGAATTATGAATCATGAATTGAATCATGAATCATGAATTATGAATCATAAATTGAATCATGAATCATGAATCATGAATTGAATCATGAATCATGAATTGAATCATAAATCATTAATCGAATAATGAATCATGAATTGAATCATGAATTGAATCATGAATCATGAATTGTATCATGAATTGAATCATGAATTAAATCATGAATCATGAATCATGAATTGAATCATGAGTCGAATCATGAATTAAATCATTTAATCATGAATTGAATCATAATTTATGAATCATGAATTGAATCATGAATCATGAGTCATGAATCATGAATTGAATCATGAATTGAGTCATGAATCATGAATTGAATAATAAATCATGAATCATTAATCATGAATCATAAATTGAATCATGAATCATGAATTGAATCATGAATTGAATCTTGAATCTTGAATCATGAATTAAATCATGAATCATGAATCATGTATCGAATCATGAATCATGAATTGAATCTTGAATCATGAATTATGAATCATGAATTGAATCATGAATCATGAATTAAATCATGAATCATGAATCATGAATTGAATCATGAATTGAATCATGAATCATGAATTGAATCATGAATCATGAATCATGAATTGAATTCATGAATCGCAATCATTAATCATGAATTGAATCATGAATCATGAATCATGAATTATGAATCATGAATTGAATCATGAATCATGAATTGAATCATTATGAATCATGAATTGATTTATGAATCATGAATCATGAATTGAATCATATATCATGAATTATCAATTGAATCATGAATCATGAATCATGAATTAAATCATGAATCATAAATCATAAATCGAATCATGAATCATGAATCGAATCATGAATCATGAATCATGAATTGAATCATGAATCATGAATCATGAATCATGAATTGAATCATGAATCATGAATTGAATCATGAATCATGAATTGAATCATGAATTGAATCATGAAATGAATCATGAATTGAATAATGAATTAAATCATAAGTCATGAATCATGAATTGAATCATGAACTGAATCATAAATTGAATAATGAATCATGAATCAAATCATGAATCATGAATCATGAATTGAATCATGAATCATGAATTGATTTATAAATCATGAATCTAATCATGAATCATAAATTGAATTATGAATCTTGAATCATGAATCGAATCATGAATAATGAATCGAATCATGAATCATGAATAGAATCATGAATTATGAATCATGGATTGAATCATGAATCATGAATCATGAATCATGAATCATGAATCATGAATTGAATCATGAATCATGAATCATGAATTGAATCATGAATCATGAATTATGAAATGAATCATGAATCATGAATTGAATCATGAATCATGAATTATGAATCATGAATTGAATCATGAATCATGAATTATGAATCATAAATTGAATCATGAATCATGAATCATGAATTGAATCATGAATCATG
This sequence comes from Mixophyes fleayi, assembly GCF_038048845.1. Classification (NCBI taxonomy): domain Eukaryota; kingdom Metazoa; phylum Chordata; class Amphibia; order Anura; family Limnodynastidae; genus Mixophyes; species Mixophyes fleayi. The sequence continues at coordinate 43,575 of NW_027447479.1, read as the reverse complement.
AATCATGAATTGAATCATGAATCATGAATCACGAATCATAAATTGAATCATGAATCATGAATTATGAATTTAATCATGAATCATGAATTGAATCATGAATCATGAATTATGAATTGAATCATGAATCATGAATCACAAATCATAAATTGAATCATGAATCATGACTCATGAATTGAATCATGAATCATGAATCATGAATCATGAATTGAATCATGAATCATGAATTATGAATCATAAATTGAAGCATGAATCATGAATTGAATCATGAATCATGAATCGAATCATGAATCATGAATTGAATCATGAATCATGAATTATGAATCATAAATTGAATCATGAATCATGAATTATGAATCATAAATTAAATCATGATTCATGAATCATGAATTGAATCATGAATCATGAATCGAATCATGAATCATGAATTGAATCATGAATCATGAATTATGAATCATGAATTGAATCATGAATCATGAATTATGAATCATAAATTAAATCATGATTCATGAATCATGAATTGAATCATGAATCATGAATCATGAATCATAAATTGAATCATGAATCATGAATCATGAATTTAATCATGAATCATGAATTTAATCATGAATCATGAATCATGAATTGAAACATGAATCATGAATCACAAATCATAAATTGAATCATGAATCATGAATCATGAATTGAATCATGAATCATGAATCATGAATCGAATCATGAATCATGAATTGAATCATAAATTGAATCATAAATCATTAATCGAATCATGAATCATGAATTGAATCATGAATTGAATCATGAATCAGGAATTGAATCATGAATTGAATCATGAATTAAATCATGAATCATGAATCATGAATTGAATCATGAATTGAATCATGAATTAAATCATGAATCATTAATTGAATCATGAATTCAATCATAAATCGAATCATGAATTAAATCATGAATCATTAATTGAATCATGAATCATGATTCATGAATTGAATCATGAATCATGAATCATGAATAAAATCATGAATCATGAATTGAATCATGAATTGAATCATAAATCATTAATCGAATCATGAATCATGAATTGAATCATGAATTGAATCATAAATCATTAATCGAATCATGAATCATGAATTGAATCATGAATTGAATCATGAATCATGAATTGAATCATGAATTGAATCATGAATTAAATCATGAATCATGAATTGAATCATTTAATCATGATTTATGAATCATGAATTGAATCATGAATCATGAGTCATGAATCATGAATTAAATCATGAATTGAATCATGAATTGAATCATGAATCATGAATTGAATAATAAATAATGAATCATTAATCATGAATCATAAATTGAATCATGAATCATGAATTGAATCATGAATTGAATCTTGAATCATGAATCATGAATTAAATCATGAATCATGAATCATGAATCATGAATCATGAATTGAATCATGAATCATGAATTATGAATCATGAATTGAATCATGAATCATGAATTGAATCATGAATCATGAATCATGAATCATGAATTGAATCATGAATTGAATCATGAATCATGAATCATGAATTGAATCATGAATCATGAATCATAAATTGAATCATGAATCATGAATTATGAATTGAATCATGAATCATGAATTGAATCATGAATCATGAATCATGAATTGAATCATGAATCATGAATCATGAATTGAACCATGAATCATGAATCGAGTCATGAATCCTGAATCATGAATTGAATCATGAATCATGAATCATGAATCATGAATTGAATCATGAATCATGAATCGAATCATGAATCATGAATTATGAATCATGAATTATGAATCATGAATTGAATCATGAATCATGAATCATGAATCATGAAATGAATCATGAATCATGAATCATGAATCATGAATCATGAATTGAATCATGAATCATGAATTATGAATCATGAATTGAATCATGAATCATGAATTGAATCATGAATTTAATCATGAATAATGAATCATGAATCATGAATTGAATAATTTAACATGAATTAAAGCATGAATCATGAATCATGAATTGAATCATGAAACATAAATCATTAATCGAATCATGAATTGAATCATGAATCATGAATTGAAGCATGAATCTTGAATCATGAATTGAATCATGAATCATGAATTGAAGCATGAATCATGAATCATGAATTGAATCATGAATCATGAATCGAATCATGAATCATGAATCATAAAAAATGAATCATGAATCATGAAATGAATTATGAATCATGAATCATGAATCGAATCATGAATCATAATTTATGAATCATGAATTGAATCATGAATCATGAATCATGAATTGAACCATAAATCATGAATTGAATCATGAATCATGAATTGAATCATGAATCATGAATCATGAATCATGAATTCAATCATGAATCATAAATCATGAATTGAATCATGAATCATGAATTGAATCATGAATCATGATTCATGAATCACAATCATTAATCATGAATTGAATCATGAATCATGAATCATGAATCATGAATTATGAATCATGAATTGAATCATGAATCATGAATTGAATCATGAATCATGAATTGAATCATTATGAATCATGAATTGGTTTATGAATCATGAATCATGAATTGAATCATGATTTGAATCATGAATCATGAATCGTGAATTGAATCATGAATCATGAATCATCAATTGAATCATGAATCATGAATCGAATCATGAATCATGAATTGAATCATGAATCATGAATCATGAATCATGAATTGAATCATTAATCATGAATCATGAATCATGAATTGAATCATGAATCATGAAATGAATCATGAATTGAATAATGAATTAAATCATAAGTCATGACTCATGAAATGAGTCATGAATCATGAATTAAATCATGAATTGAATCATAAATTGAATAATGAATCATGAATCAAATCATGAATCATGAATTGAATCATGAATCATGAATTGATTTATGAATCATGAATCTAATCATGAATCATAAATTGAATTATGAATCTTGAATCATGAATCGAATCATGAATAATGATTCGAATCATGAATCATGAATAGAATCATGAATCATGAATCATGGATTGAATCATGAATCATGAATCATGAATCATGAATTGAATCATGAATCATGAATCATGAATCGAATCATGAATCATGAATCATGAATCATAAATTATGAAATGAATCATGAATCATGAATTGAATCATGAATCATGAATTATGAATCATGAATTGAATCATGAATCATGAATTATGAATCATAAATTGAATCATGAATCATGAATCATGAATTGAATCATGAATCATGAATCATGAATTTAATCATGAATCATGAATTGAATCATGAATCATGAATCATGAATTGAATCATGAATCATGAATCACAAATCATAAATTGAATCATGAATCATGAATCATGAATTGAATCATGAATCATGAATCATGAATCGAATCATGAATCATGAATTGAATCATAAATTAAATCATAAATCATGAATCGAATCATGAATCATGAATTGAATCATGAATCGAATCATGAATTAAATCATGAATCATTAATTGAATCATGAATCATGATTTATGAATCATGAATTGAATCATGAATCATGAATCATAAATCATGAATTGAATCATGAATTGAATCATGAATCATGAATTGAATCATAAATTATGAATCATTAATCATGAATCATAAATTGAACCATGAATCATGAATTGAATCATGAATCATGAATCGTGAATCATGAATCGAATCATGAATCATGAATTGAATCATGAATTGAATCATAAATCATTAATCAAATCATGAATCATGAATTGAATCATGAATTGAATCATGAATCATGAATTGAATCATGAATTGAAACATGAATTAAATCATGAATCATGAATTGAATCATTTAATCATAATTTATGAATCATGAATTGAATCATTAATCATGAATTAAAGCTTGAATCATGAATCATGAATTAAATCATGAATCATGAATCGAATCATGATTCATGAATCAAATCATGAATTGATTCATGAATCGAATAATGAATTGAATCATGAATCATGAATTGAATCATGAATCATGAATTGAATCAAGAATCATGAATTGAATCATGAATCATGAATCATGAATTGAATCATGAATCATGAATTGAATCATACATCATGAATCATGAATCATGAATCATAAATTGAATCATGAATCATGAATCATGAATCATGAATCATGAATTGAATCATAAATCATGAATTGAATCATGAATCATGATTCATGAATCGCAATCATGAATCATGAATTGAATCATACATCATGAATCATGAATCATAAATTGAATCATGAATCATGAATCATGAATCATGAATCATGAATTGAATCATTATGAATCATGAATTGATTTATGAATCATGAATCATGAATTGAATCATGATTTGAATCATGAATCATGAATCATGAATTGAATCATGAATCATGAATCATCAATTGAATCATGAATCATGAATCATGAATTAAATCATGAATCATAAATCATAAATCGAATCATGAATCGAATCATGAATCATGAATCATGAATTGAATAATGAATCATGAATCATGAATCATGAATTGAATCATGAATCATGAATCATGAATCGAATCATGAATCATGAATCGAATCATGAATCATGAATTGAATCATGAATTGAATCATGAATCATGAAATGAATCATGAATTGAATCATAAATTGAATAATGAATCATGAATCATGAATTGAATCATAAATTGAATAATGAATCATGAATCAAATCATGAATCATGAATTGAATCATGAATCATGAATTGATTTATGAATCATGAATCAAATCATGAATCATAAATTGAATTATGAATCTTGAATCATGAATCAAATCATGAATAATGAATCGAATCATGAATCATGAATAGAATCATGAATCATGAATCATAGATTGAATCATGAATCATGAATCATGAATCATGAATCATGAATCATGAATCATGAATCATGAATCATGGATTGAATCATGAATCGAATCATGAATCATGAATTGTATCATGAATTGAATCATGAATTAAATCATGAATCATGAATTGAATCATGAGTCGAATCATGAATTAAATGATTTAATCATGAATTGAATCATAATTTATGAATCATGAATTGAATCATGAATCATGAGTCATGAATCATGAATTGAATCATGAATTGAGTCATGAATCATGAATTGAATAATAAATCATGAATCATTAATTATGAATCATAAATTGAATCATGAATCATGAATCATGAATTAAATCATGAATCATGAATCATGAATCGAATCATGAATCATGAATTGAATCATGAATTGAATCATAAATCATTAATCAAATCATGAATCATGAATTAAATTATGAATCACGAATTGAATCATGAATTGAATCATGAATCATGAATCATGAATTGAATCACGAATCATGAATCATGAATCTTGAATTGAATCATAAATCATGAATCATGAATCATGAACTGAATCATGAATCATGATTTTAATCAGGTATCGAATCATGAATTGAACCATGAATCATGAATTGAATCATGAATCATTAATTGAATCATGAATCATGAATCATGAATCATGAATTGAATCATGAATTGAATCAAAAATCATGAATCATGAATTGAATCATGAATCATGAATCATGAATTATGAATCATGAATTGAATCATGAATCATGAATTGAATCATGAATCATGAATTGAATCATGAATCATAAATCATGAAACATGAATTGAATCATCAATTGAATCATGAATAATGAATTGAATCATGAATCATGAATCATCAATTGAATCATGAATCATTAATTAAATCATGAATCATGAATTAAATCATGAATCATAAATCATAAATTGAATCATGAATCATGAATTGAATCATGAATCATAAATCATGAATTGAATCATGAATCATGAATTGAATCATGAATCATGAATCATGAATCGAATCATGAATCATGAATCATGAATCATGAATCATATCATGAATCATGAATCATAAATCATGAATCATGAATTGAATCATGAATCATGAATCATGAATCGAATTATGAATCATGAATCATGAATCATGAAATGAATCATGAATCATGAATTGAATCATGAATCATGAATCATGAATTGAATCATGAATCATGAATTGAATAATGAATCATGAATCATGAATTGAATCATGAATCATGAATCATGAATTGAATCATGAATCATGAATCATGAATTTATTCATGAATCATGAATTAAATCATGAATCATGAATCATGAATTTAATCATGAATCATGAATTGAATAATGAATCATGAATCATGAATTGAATCATGAATTGAATCATAAATTGAATCATAAATCATGAATCATGAATTGAATCATGAATCATGAATCATAAATTGAATCATAAATCATGAATCATGAATTGAATAATGAATCATGAATCATGAATAGAATAATGAATCATGAATCATGAATTGAATCATGAATTGAATCATAAATTGAATCATGATTAATGAATCATGAATTGAATCATGAATCATAAATTGAATCATGAATCATGAATCATGAATTGAATCATGAATCATGAATCATGAATCATAAATTGAATCATGAATCACGAATCATAAATCATGAATTGAATAATGAATCATAAATCATGAATCATGAATTGAATCTTGAATCATGAATCATGAATTGAATAATGAATCATGAATCATGAATTAAATCATGAATCATGAATTGAATCATGAATCATGAATCATGAATTGAATAATGAATCATGATTCATGAATTTAATCATGAATCATGAATTAAATCATGAATCATGAATCATGAATTGAATAATGAATCATGAATCATGAATTGAATAATGAATCATGAATCATGAATTAAATCATGAATCATGAATTGAATCATGAATCATGAATTTAATCATGAATCATGAATTAAATCATGAATCATGAATCATGAATTGAATAATGAATCATGAATCATGAATTGAATAATGAATCATGATTTATGAATTGAATCATGAATCATGAATCATAAATTGAATCATGAATCATGAATTGAATCATGAATCATGAATCATCAATTGAATCATGAATCATGAATCATGAATTGAATCATGAATCATAAATCATGAATTGAATAATGAATCATGAATCATGAATTGAATAATGAATCATGAATCGAATCATGAATCATGAATCATGAATCATGAATCATGAAATAAATCATGAATCATGATTTGAATCATGAATCATGATTTGAATCATGAATTGAATCATAAATCATAAATCATGAATTGAATCATGAATCATGAATCATGAATCATGAATTGTATAATGAATCATGAATCATGAATTGAATCATGAATCATGAATCATGAAAAGAATCATGAATCATGAATCATGAATCATGAATTGAATAATGAATCATGAATCATGAATTGAATAATGAATCATGAATCATGAATTGAATCATGAATCATGAATCATAAATTGAATCATGAATTAAATCATGAATCATGAATCATGAATTGTATAATGAATCATGAATCATGAATTGAATCATGAATCATGAATCATGAAATGAATCATGAATCATGAATCATGAATCATGAATTGAATAATGAATCATGAATCATGAATTAAATAATGAATCATGAATCAAGAACTGAATCATGAATCATGAATCATAAATTGAATAATGAATTGAATCATGAATCATGAATCATGAATTGAATCATGAATCATGAATCATAAATTGAATCATGAATTGAATCATGAATCATGAATCATCAATTGAATCATGAATCATGAATTGAATCATGAATCATGAAATGAATCATGAATCATGAATCATGAATTGAATAATGAATCATGAATCATGAATTGAATAATGAATCATGAATTGAATCATGAATCATGAATCGAATCATGAATCATGAATCATGAATCATGAACTGAATCATGAATCATGATTTTAATCAGGTATCGAATCATGAATTGAACCATGAATCATGAATTGAATCATGAATCATGAATTGAATCATGAATCATGAATCATGAATCATGAATTGAATCATGAATTGAATCATAAATCATGAATCATGAATTGAATCATGAATCATGAATCATGAATTATGAATCATGAATTGAATCATGAATCATGAATTGAATCATGAATCATGAATTGAATCATGAATCATAAATCATGAATCATGAATTGAATCATCAATTGAATCATGAATAATGAATTGAATCATGAATCATGAATCATCAATTGAATCATGAATCATGAATTAAATCATGAATCGTGAATTAAATCATGAATCATAAATCATAAATCAAATCATGAATCATGAATCATAAATCATGAATCATCAATTGAATCATGAATCATGAATCATGAATTAAATTATGAGTTATAAATCATAAATTGAATCATGAATCATGAATTGAATCATGAATCATAAATCATGAATTGAATCATGAATCATGAATTATGAATTGAATCATGAATCATGAATCGAATCATGAATCATGAATCATGAATCGAATCATGAATCATGAATCATGAATCATGAAATGAATCATGAATCATGAATCGAATCATGAATCATGAATCATGAATTGAATCATAAATCATGAATCATTAATTAAATAATGAATCATGAATCATGAATTAAATCATTAATCATGACTCATGAATTGAATCATGAATCATGAATCATGAATTGAATCATGAATCATGAATTGAATAATGAATCATGAATCATGAATTAAATCATTAATCATGACTCATGAAATGAATCATGAATCATGAATTGAATCATGAATCTTGAATCATAAATCATGAATCATGAATTGAATCATGAATCATGAATCATGAATCGAATCATGAATCATGAATCATGATCCATGAAATGAATCATGAATCATGAATTGAATAATGAATCATGAATCATGAATTAAATCATTAATCATGACTCATGAATTGAATCATGAATCATGAATCATGAATTTATTCATGAATCATGAATTAAATCATGAATCATGAATCATGAATTTAATCATGAATCATGAATTGAATAATGAATCATGAATCATGAATCATGAATTGAATCATGAATTGAATCATGAATTGAATCATGAATCATGAATCATGAATTGAATCATGAATCATGAATCATAAATTGAATCATGAATCATGAATCATGAATTGAATAATAAATCATGAATCATGAATTGAATAATGAATAATGAATCATGAATCATGAATTGAATCATGAATTGAATCATGAATCATGAATCATGAATTGAATCATGAATCATGAATCATAAATTGAATCATGAATCATGAATCATGAATTGAATCATGAATTGAATCATGAATCATGAATCATGAATTGAATCATGAATCATGAATCATAAATTGAATCATGAATCATGAATCATGAATTGAATAATAAATCATGAATCATGAATTGAATAATGAATAATGAATCATGAATCATGAATTGAATCATGAATTGAATCATGAATCATGAATCATCAATTGAATCATGAATCATGAATCATGAATTGAATCATGAATCATAAATCATGAATTGAATAATGAATCATGAATCATGAATTGATTAATGAATCATGAATCGAATCATGAATCATGAATCATGAATCATGAATCATGAAATAAATCATGAATCATGATTTGAATCATGAATTGAATCATAAATCATAAATCATGAATTGAATCATGAATCATGAATCATGAATCATGAATTGTATAATGAATCATGAATCATGAATTGAATCATGAATCATGAATCATGAAAAGAATCATGAATCATGAATCATGAATCATGAATTGAATAATGAATCATGAATCATGAATTGAATAATGAATCATGAATCATGAATTGAATCATGAATCATGAATCATAAATTGAATCATGAATTAAATCATGAATCATGAATCATGAATTGTATAATGAATCATGAATCATGAATTGAATCATGAATCATGAATCATGAAATGAATCATGAATCATGAATCATGAATCATGAATTGAATAATGAATCATGAATCATGAATTAAATAATGAATCATGAATCAAGAACTGAATCATGAATCATGAATCATAAATTGAATAATGAATTGAATCATGAATCATGAATCATGAATTGAATCATGAATCATGAATCATAAATTGAATCATGAATTGAATCATGAATCATGAATCATCAATTGAATCATGAATCATGAATTGAATCATGAATCATGAAATGAATCATGAATCATGAATCATGAATTGAATAATGAATCATGAATCATGAATTGAATAATGAATCATGAATTGAATCATGAATCATGAATCGAATCATGAATCATGAATCATGAATCATGAACTGAATCATGAATCATGATTTTAATCAGGTATCGAATCATGAATTGAACCATGAATCATGAATTGAATCATGAATCATGAATTGAATCATGAATCATGAATCATGAATCATGAATTGAATCATGAATTGAATCATAAATCATGAATCATGAATTGAATCATGAATCATGAATCATGAATTATGAATCATGAATTGAATCATGAATCATGAATTGAATCATGAATCATGAATTAAATCATGAATCATAAATCATGAATCATGAATTGAATCATCAATTGAATCATGAATAATGAATTGAATCATGAATCATGAATCATCAATTGAATCATGAATCATGAATTAAATCATGAATCGTGAATTAAATCATGAATCATAAATCATAAATCAAATCATGAATCATGAATCATAAATCATGAATCATCAATTGAATCATGAATCATGAATCATGAATTAAATTATGAGTCATAAATCATAAATTGAATCATGAATCATGAATTGAATCATGAATCATAAATCATGAATTGAATCATGAATCATGAATTATGAATTGAATCATGAATCATGAATCGAATCATGAATCATTAATCATGAATTGAATCATGAATCATGAATCATGAATCGAATCATGAATCATGAATCATGAATCATGAAATGAATCATGAATCATGAATCGAATCATGAATCATGAATCATGAATTGAATCATAAATCATGAATCATGAATTAAATAATGAATCATGAATCATGAATTAAATCATTAATCATGACTCATGAATTGAATCATGAATCATGAATCATGAATTGAATCATGAATCATGAATTGAATAATGAATCATGAATCATGAATTAAATCATTAATCATGACTCATGAAATGAATCATGAATCATGAATTGAATCATGAATCTTGAATCATAAATCATGAATCATGAATTGAATCATGAATCATGAATCATGAATCGAATCATGAATCATGAATCATGATCCATGAAATGAATCATGAATCATGAATTGAATAATGAATCATGAATCATGAATTAAATCATTAATCATGACTCATGAATTGAATCATGAATCATGAATCATGAATTTATTCATGAATCATGAATTAAATCATGAATCATGAATCATGAATTTAATCATGAATCATGAATTGAATAATGAATCATGAATCATGAATCATGAATTGAATCATGAATTGAATCATGAATTGAATCATGAATCATGAATCATGAATTGAATCATGAATCATGAATCATAAATTGAATCATGAATCATGAATCATGAATTGAATAATGAATAATGAATCATGAATCATGAATTGAATCATGAATTGAATCATGAATCATGAATCATGAATTGAATCATGAATCATGAATCATAAATTGAATCATGAATCATGAATCATGAATTGAATCATGAATTGAATCATGAATCATGAATCATCAATTGAATCATGAATCATGAATCATGAATTGAATCATGAATCATAAATCATGAATTTAATAATGAATCATAAATCATGAATCATGAATTGAATCATGAATCATGAATCATGAATTGAATCATGAATTGAATCATGAATCATGAATCATCAATTGAATCATGAATCATGAATCATGAATTGAATCATGAATCATAAATCATGAATTTAATAATGAATCATAAATCATGAATCATGAATTGAATCATGAATCATGAATCATGAATTGAATAATGAATCATGAATCATGAATTAAATCATGAATCATGAATTGAATCATGAATCATGAATCATGAATTTAAACATGAATCATGAATTAAATCATGAATCATGAATCATGAATTGAATAATGAATCATGAATCATGAATTGAATAATGAATCATGAATCATGAATCATGAATTGAATCATTAATTGAATTATGAATCATGAATTATGAATTGAATCATGAATCATAAATTGAATCATGAATTGAATCATGAATCATGAATCATGAATTGAATCATGAATCATGAATTATGAATTGAATCATAAATCATGAATCATAAATTGAATCATGAATCATGAATTGAATCATGAATCATGAATCATCAATTGAATCATGAATCATGAATCATGAATTGAATCATGAATCATAAATCATGAATTGAATAATGAATCATGAATCATGAATTGAATAATGAATCATGAATCGAATCATGAATCATGAATCATGAATCATGAATCATGAAATAAATCATGAATCATGATTTGAATCATGAATCATGATTTGAATCATGAATTGAATCATAAATCATGAATTGAATCATGAGTCATGAATCATATATCATGAATTGTATAATGAATCATGAATCATGAATTGAATAATGAATAATGAATCATGAATCATGAATCATGAATTGAATAATGAATAATGAATCATGAATTGAATCATGAATCATGAATCATAAATTAAATCATGAATTGAATCATGAATCATGAATTGTATAATGAATCATGAATCAAGAATTGAATCATGAATCATGAATCATGAAATGAATCATGAATCATGAATCATGAATTGAATAATGAATCATGAATCATGAATTAAATAATGAATCATGAATCATGAATTGAATCATGAATCATGAATCATAAATTGAATCATGAATTGAATCATGAATCATGAATCATGAATTGAATCATGAATCATGAATCATGAAATGAATAATGATTCATGAATTGAATCATGAATCATGAATCGAATCATGAATCATGAATTAAATCATGAATTGAATCATAAATCATTAATCGAATCATGAATCATGAATTGAATCATAAATTAAATCATGAATCATGAATTGAATCATGAATTGAATCATAAATCATTAATCGAATCATGAATCATGAATTGAATCATGAATTAAATCATGAATCATGAATTGAATCATGAATTGAATCATGAATTGAATCATGAATTGAATCATGAATTGAATCATGAATTGAATCATAAATCATGAATCATGAATTGAATCATGAATTGAATCATGAATCATGAAATGAATCATGAATCATGAATTATGAATAATGAATTGAATAATGAATCATGAATTATGAATTGAATCATGAATCATAAATCACGATTCATAAATTGAATCATGAATTGAATCATGAATCATGAATTATGAATCATGAATTGAATCATGAATCATGAATTATGAATCATGAATTAAATCATGAATCATGAATCATGAATCGAATCATGAATCATGAATTGAATCATAAATCATTAATCAAATCATGAATCATGAATTAAATTATGAATCACGAATTGAATCATGAATTGATTCATGAATCATGAATCATGAATTGAATCACGAATCATGAATCATGAATCTTGAATTGAATCCTAAATCATGAATCATGAATCATGAACTGAATCATGAATCATGATTTTAATCAGGTATCGAATCATGAATTGAACCATGAATCATGAATTGAATCATGAATCATTAATTGAATCATGAATCATGAATCATGAATTGAATCATGAATTGAATCATAAATCATGAATCATGAATTGAATCATGAATCATGAATTGAATCATGAATCATGAATTGAATCATGAATTATAAATCATGAATCATGAATTGAATCATCAATTGAATCATGAATAATGAATTGAATCATGAATCATGAATCATCAATTGAATCATGAATCATTAATTAAATCATGAATCATGAAATGAATCATGAATCATGAATCATGAAATGAATCATGAATCATGAATTGAATCATGAATCATGAATCATAAATCATGAATCATGAATGGAATCATGAATCATGAATCATGAATCGAATCATGAATCATGAATCATGAAATGAATCATGAATCATGAATTGAATCATGAATCATGAATCATGAATTGAATCATGAATCATGAATCATGAATTGAATAATGAATCATGAATCATGAATTAAATCATGAATCATGAATCATGAATTGAATCATGAATCATGAATCATGTATTTATTCATGAATCATGAATTAAATCATGAATCATGAATCATGAATTTAATCATGAATCATGAATTGAATAATGAATCATGAATCATGAATCATGAATTGAATCATGAATTGAATCATGAATCATGAATCATGAATTGAATCATGAATCATGAATCATAAATTGAATCATGAATCATGAATCATGAATTGAATAATGAATCATGAATCATGAATTGAATAATGAATCATGAATCATGAATTGAATCATGAATTGAATCATGAATCATGAATCATAAATTGAATCATGAATCATGAATCATGAATTGAATAATGAATCATGAATCATGAATTGAATCATGAATCATGAATCATAAATTGAATCATGAATCATGAATCATGAATTGAATCATGAATTGAATCATGAATCATGAATCATCAATTGAATCATGAATCATGAATTGAATCATGAATCATAAATCATGAATTGAATAATGCATCATAAATCATGAATCATGAATTGAATCATGAATCATGAATTGAATAATGAATCATGAATCATGAATTAAATCATGAATCATGAATTGAATCATGAATCATGAATCATGAATTTAATCATGAATCATGAATTAAATCATGAATCATGAATCATGAATTGAATAATGAATCATGAATCATGAATTGAATAATGAATCATGAATCATGAATTGAATAATAAATCATGAATCATGAATTTAATCATGAATTGAATAATGAATCATGAATTATGAATTGAATCATGAATCATAAATTGAATCATGAATTGAATCATGAATCATGAATCATGAATTGAATCATGAATCATGAATTATGAATTGAATCATGAATCATGAATCATAAATTGAATCATGAATCATGAATTGAATAATGAATCATGAGTCATCAATTGAATCATGAATCATGAATCATGAATTGAATCATGAATCATAAATCATGAATTGAATAATGAATCATGAATCATGAATTGAATAATGAATCATGAATCGAATCATGAATCATGAATCATGAATCATGAATCATGATTTGAATCATGAATTGAATCATAAATCATAAATCATGAATTGAATCATGAGTCATGAATCATGAATCATGAATTGTATAATGAATCATGAATCATGAATTGAATCATGAAATATGAATCATGAAAAGAATCATGAATCATGAATCATGAATCATGAATTGAATCATGAATCATGAATCATAAATTGAATAATGAATAATGAATCATGAATTGAATCATGAATCATGAATCATAAATTGAATCATGAATTGAATCATGAATCATGAATCATGAATTGTATAATGAATCATGAATCATGAATTGAATCATGAATCATGAATCATGAAATGAATTATGAATCATGAATCATGAATTGAATAATGAATCATGAATCATGAATTAAATAATGAATCATGAATCATGAATTGAATCATGAATCATGAATCATAAATTGAATCATCAATTGAATCATGAATCATGAATCATGAATTGAATAATGAATCATGAATCATGAATTGAATAATGAATCATGAATTGAATCATGAATCATGAATCGAATCATGAATCATGAATTGAATCATGAATCATGAATCATGAATCATGAATTGAATCATGAATCATGAATCGAATCATGAATCATGAATTGAATCATGAATTGAATCATAAATCATTAATCGAATCATGAATCATGAATTGAATCATGAATTAAATCATGAATCATGAATTGAATCATGAATTGAATCATGAATTGAATCATGAATTGAATCATAAATCATTAATCGAATCATGAATCATGAATTGAATCATGAATTAAATCATGAATCATGAATTGAATCATGAATTGAATCATGAATTGAATCATGAATCATAAATCATGAATCATAAATTGAATCATGAATCATGAATTATGAATCATGAATTGAATCATGAATTGAATCATGAATCATGAATCATGAATCATAAATTGAATCATGAATGATGAATCATGAATTAAATCATGTATCATGAATCATGAATCGAATCATGAATCATGAATTGAATCATGAATTGAATCATAAATCATTAATCAAATCATGAATCATGAATTGAATCATGAATTAAATTATGAATCACGAATTGAATCATAAATCATGAATCATGAATCATGAATCTTGAATTGAATCATAAATCATGAATCATGAATCATGAACTGAATCATGAATCATGATTTTAATCAGGTATCGAATCATTAATTGAACCATGAATCATGAATTGAATCATGAATCATTAATTGAATCATGAATCATGAATAATGAATGATGAATTGAATCATGAATTGAATCATAAATCATGAATCATGAATTGAATCATGAATCATGAATTGAATCATGAATCATGAATTATGAATCATGAATTGAATCATGAATCATGAATTGAATCATGAATCATGAATTGAATCATGAATCATAAATCATGAATCATGAATTGAATCATCAATTGAATCATGAATAATGAATTGAATCATGAATCATGAATCATCAATTGAATCATGAATCATGAATTAAATCATGAATCATAAATCATAAATCGAATCATGAATCATGAATCATAAATCATGAATCATCAATTGAATCATAAATCATGAATCATGAATTAAATCATGAATCATAAATCATAAATTGAATCATGAATCATGAATTGAATCATGAATCATAAATCATGAATTGAATCATGAATCATGAATCATGAATCATGAAATGAAACATGAATCATGAATTGAATCATGAATCATGAATCATGAATTGAATCATGAATCATGAATCATGAATCATGAATCATGAATCATGAATTGAATCATGAATCATGAATCATGAATTAAATCATGAATCATGAATCATGAATCGAATCATGAATCATGAATCATGAATCATGAATCATAAATTGAATAATAAATCATGAATCATGAATCATGAATTGAATCATGAATCATGAATCATGAATTGAATCATGAATCATGAATCATAAATTGAATCACGAATCATGAATCATGAATCGAATCATGAATCATGAATCATGAATCATGAATTGAATAATGAATCATGAATCATGAATCATGAATTGAATCATGAATTGAATCATGAATCATGAATCATGAATTGAATCATGAATCATGAATCATAAATTGAATCATGAATCATGAATCATGAATTGAATCATGAATTGAATCATGAATCATGAATTGAATCATGAATCATGAATCGAATCATGAATCATAAATCATGAATTGAATAATGAATCATAAATCATGAATCATGAATTGAATCATGAATCATGAATCATGAATTAAATAATGAATCATGAATCATGAAAAAAATCATGAATCATTAATTGAATCATGAATTAAATCATGAATCATGAATCATGAATTGAATAATGAATCATGAATCATGAATTGAATAATGAAACATGAATCATGAATCATGAATTGAATCATGAATTGAATCATGAATCATGAATTGAATCATGAATCATGAATTGAATCATGAATCATGAATCATAAATTGAATCATGAATTGAATCATGAATCATGAATCATGAATTGAATCATGAATCATGAATCATGAATTGAATCATGAATCATGAATCATGAATTGAATCATGAATTGAATCATGAATCATGAATCATCAATTGAATCATGAATCATGAATCATGAAT
Organism: Mixophyes fleayi; assembly: GCF_038048845.1. Lineage (NCBI taxonomy): Eukaryota > Metazoa > Chordata > Amphibia > Anura > Limnodynastidae > Mixophyes > Mixophyes fleayi. Next base: position 25,430 of record NW_027447479.1, on the reverse strand, counting down.
TGAATCATGAATCATAAATCATGAATTGAATAATGAATCATGAATCATGAATTGAATAATGAATCATGAATCGAATCATGAATCATGAATCATGAATCATGATTTGAATCATGAATCATGATTTGAATCATGAATTGAATCATAAATCATAAATCATGAATTGAATCATGAGTTATGAATCATGAATCATGAATTGTATAATGAATCATGAATCATGAATTAAATCATGAATCATGAATCATGAAATGAATCATGAATCATGAATTGAATAATGAATCATGAATCATGAATTGAATAATGAATAATGAATCATGAATTGAATCATGAATCATGAATCATAAATTGAATCATGAATCATGAATCATGAATTGTATAATGAATCATGAATCATGAATTGAATCATGAATCATGAATCATGAAATGAATCATGAATCATGAATCATGAATTGAATGATGAATCATGAATCATGAATTAAATAATGAATCATGAATCATGAATTGAATCATGAATCATGAATCATAAATTGAATCATGAATTGAATCATGAATCATGAATCATGAATTGAATCATGAATCATGAATCATAAATTGAATCATGAATCATGAATCATGAATTGAATCATGAATTGAATCATGAATCATGAATCATCAATTGAATCATGAATCATGAATCATGAATTGAATCATGAATCATGAATCATGAAATGAATCATGAATCATGAATCATGAATTGAATAATGAATCATGGATCATGAATTGAATAATGAATCATGAATTGAATCATGAATCATGAATCGAAATATTGAATCATGAATCATGAATCATGAATTGAATCATGAATCATGAATCGAATCATGAATCATGAATTGAATCATGAATTAAATCATAAATCATTAATCGAATCATGAATCATGAATTAAATCCTGAATCATGAATTGAATCATGAATTGAATCATGAATTGAATCATGAATTGAATCATGAATCATGAATCATGAATCATAAATTGAATCATGAATCATGAATTATGAATCATGAATTGAATCATGAATTGAATCATGAATCATGAATCACGAATCATAAATTGAATCATGAATCATAAATCACGATTCATAAATTGAATCATGAATTGAATCATGAATCATGAATTATGAATCATGAATTGAATCATGAATCATGAATTATGAATCATGAATTGATTCATGAATCATGAATCACGAATCATAAATTGAATCATGAATCATGAATCATGAATTAAATCATGAATCATGAATCGAATCATGAATCATGAATTGAATCATGAATTGAATCATAAATCATTAATCAAATCATGAATCATGAATTAAATTATGAATCACGAATTGAATCATAAATTGAATCATGAATCATGAATCATGAATTGAATCACGAATCATGAATCATGAATCTTGGATTGAATCATAAATCATGAATCATGAATCATGAACTGAATCATGAATCATGATTTTAATTAGGTATCGAATCATGAATTGAACCATGAATCATGAATTGAATCATAAATCATTAATCGAATCATGAATCATGAATTAAATCATGAATCATGAATTGAATCATGAATTGAATCATGAATTGAATCATGAATTGAATCATGAATCATGAATCATGAATCATAAATTGAATCATGAATCATGAATTATGAATCATGAATTGAATCATGAATTGAATCATGAATCATGAATCACGAATCATAAATTGAATCATGAATCATAAATCACGATTCATAAATTGAATCATGAATTGAATCATGAATCATGAATTATGAATCATGAATTGAATCATGAATCATGAATTATGAATCATGATTTGATTCATGAATCATGAATCATGAATCATAAATTGAATCATGAATCATGAATCATGAATTAAATCATGAATCATGAATCATGAATCGAATCATGAATCATGAATTGAATCATGAATTGAATCATAAATCATTAATCAAATCATGAATCATGAATTAAATTATGAATCACGAATTGAATCATAAATTGAATCATGAATCATGAATCATGAATTGACTCACGAATCCTGAATCATGAATCTTGGATTGAATCATAAATCATGAATCATGAATCATGAACTGAATCATGAATCATGATTTTAATTAGGTATCGAATCATGAATTGAACCATGAATCATGAATTGAATCATGAATCATTAATTGAATCATGAATCATGAATCATAATTTGAATCATGAATTGAATCATAAATCATGAATCATGAATTGAATCATGAATCATGAATCATGAATTATGAATCATGAATTGAATCATGAATTGAATCATAAATCATTAATCAAATCATGAATCATGAATTAAATTATGAATCACGAATTGAATCATAAATTGAATCATGAATCATGAATCATGAATTGAATCACGAATCATGAATCATGAATCTTGGATTGAATCATAAATCATGAATCATGAATCATGAACTGAATCATGAATCATGATTTTAATTAGGTATCGAATCATGAATTGAACCATGAATCATGAATTGAATCATGAATCATTAATTGAATCATGAATCATGAATCATGAATTGAATCATGAATTGAATCATAAATCATGAATCATGAATTGAATCATGAATCATGAATTGAATCATGAATCATGAATTGAATCATGAATTATAAATCATGAATCATGAATTGAATCATCAATTGAATCATGAATAATGAATTGAATCATGAATCATGAATCATCAATTGAATCATGAATCATTAATTAAATCATGAATCATGAAATGAATCATGAATCATGAATCATGAAATGAATCATGAATCATGAATTGAATCATGAATCATGAATCATAAATCATGAATCATGAATGGAATCATGAATCATGAATCATGAATCGAATCATGAATCATGAATCATGAAATGAATCATGAATCATGAATTGAATCATGAATCATGAATCATGAATTGAATCATGAATCATGAATCATGAATTGAATAATGAATCATGAATCATGAATTAAATCATGAATCATGAATCATGTATTTATTCATGAATCATGAATTAAATCATGAATCATGAATCATGAATTTAATCATGAATCATGAATTGAATAATGAATCATGAATCATGAATCATGAATTGAATCATGAATTGAATCATGAATCATGAATCATGAATTGAATCATGAATCATGAATCATAAATTGAATCATGAATCATGAATCATGAATTGAATAATGAATCATGAATCATGAATTGAATAATGAATCATGAATCATGAATTGAATCATGAATTGAATCATGAATCATGAATCATAAATTGAATCATGAATCATGAATCATGAATTGAATAATGAATCATGAATCATGAATTGAATCATGAATCATGAATCATAAATTGAATCATGAATCATGAATCATGAATTGAATCATGAATTGAATCATGAATCATGAATCATCAATTGAATCATGAATCATGAATTGAATCATGAATCATAAATCATGAATTGAATAATGCATCATAAATCATCAATCATGAATTGAATCATGAATCATGAATTGAATAATGAATCATGAATCATGAATTAAATCATGAATCATGAATTGAATCATGAATCATGAATCATGAATCATGAATTTAATCATGAATCATGAATTAAATCATGAATCATGAATCATGAATTGAATAATGAATCATGAATCATGAATTGAATAATGAATCATGAATCATGAATTGAATAATAAATCATGAATCATGAATTTAATCATGAATTGAATAATGAATCATGAATTATGAATTGAATCATGAATCATAAATTGAATCATGAATTGAATCATGAATCATGAATCATGAATTGAATCATGAATCATGAATTATGAATTGAATCATGAATCATGAATCATAAATTGAATCATGAATCATGAATTGAATAATGAATCATGAATCATCAATTGAATCATGAATCATGAATCATGAATTGAATCATGAATCATAAATCATGAATTGAATAATGAATCATGAATCATGAATTGAATAATGAATCATGAATCGAATCATGAATCATGAATCATGAATCATGAATCATGATTTGAATCATGAATTGAATCATAAATCATAAATCATGAATTGAATCATGAGTCATGAATCATGAATCATGAATTGTATAATGAATCATGAATCATGAATTGAATCATGAAATATGAATCATGAAAAGAATCATGAATCATGAATCATGAATCATGAATTGAATCATGAATCATGAATCATAAATTGAATAATGAATAATGAATCATGAATTGAATCATGAATCATGAATCATAAATTGAATCATGAATTGAATCATGAATCATGAATCATGAATTGTATAATGAATCATGAATCATGAATTGAATCATGAATCATGAATCATGAAATGAATTATGAATCATGAATCATGAATTGAATAATGAATCATGAATCATGAATTAAATAATGAATCATGAATCATGAATTGAATCATGAATCATGAATCATAAATTGAATCATCAATTGAATCATGAATCATGAATCATGAATTGAATAATGAATCATGAATCATGAATTGAATAATGAATCATGAATTGAATCATGAATCATGAATCGAATCATGAATCATGAATTGAATCATGAATCATGAATCATGAATCATGAATTGAATCATGAATCATGAATCGAATCATGAATCATGAATTGAATCATGAATTGAATCATAAATCATTAATCGAATCATGAATCATGAATTGAATCATGAATTAAATCATGAATCATGAATTGAATCATGAATTGAATCATGAATTGAATCATGAATTGAATCATAAATCATTAATCGAATCATGAATCATGAATTGAATCATGAATTAAATCATGAATCATGAATTGAATCATGAATTGAATCATGAATTGAATCATGAATCATAAATCATGAATCATAAATTGAATCATGAATCATGAATTATGAATCATGAATTGAATCATGAATTGAATCATGAATCATGAATCATGAATCATAAATTGAATCATGAATGATGAATCATGAATTAAATCATGTATCATGAATCATGAATCGAATCATGAATCATGAATTGAATCATGAATTGAATCATAAATCATTAATCAAATCATGAATCATGAATTGAATCATGAATTAAATTATGAATCACGAATTGAATCATAAATCATGAATCATGAATCATGAATCTTGAATTGAATCATAAATCATGAATCATGAATCATGAACTGAATCATGAATCATGATTTTAATCAGGTATCGAATCATTAATTGAACCATGAATCATGAATTGAATCATGAATCATTAAATGAATCATGAATCATGAATAATGAATGATGAATTGAATCATGAATTGAATCATAAATCATGAATCATGAATTGAATCATGAATCATGAATTGAATCATGAATCATGAATTATGAATCATGAATTGAATCATGAATCATGAATTGAATCATGAATCATGAATTGAATCATGAATCATAAATCATGAATCATGAATTGAATCATCAATTGAATCATGAATAATGAATTGAATCATGAATCATGAATCATCAATTGAATCATGAATCATGAATTAAATCATGAATCATAAATCATAAATCGAATCATGAATCATGAATCATAAATCATGAATCATCAATTGAATCATAAATCATGAATCATGAATTAAATCATGAATCATAAATCATAAATTGAATCATGAATCATGAATTGAATCATGAATCATAAATCATGAATTAAATCATGAATCATGAATCATGAATTGAATCATGAATCATGAATCATGTATTTATTCATGAATCATGAATTAAATCATGAATCATGAATCATGAATTTAATCATGAATCATGAATTGAATAATGAATCATGAATCATGAATCATGAATTGAATCATGAATTGAATCATGAATCATGAATCATGAATTGAATCATGAATCATGAATCATAAATTGAATCATGAATCATGAATCATGAATTGAATAATGAATCATGAATCATGAATTGAATAATGAATCATGAATCATGAATTGAATCATGAATTGAATCATGAATCATGAATCATAAATTGAATCATGAATCATGAATCATGAATTGAATAATGAATCATGAATCATGAATTGAATCATGAATCATGAATCATAAATTGAATCATGAATCATGAATCATGAATTGAATCATGAATTGAATCATGAATCATGAATCATCAATTGAATCATGAATCATGAATTGAATCATGAATCATAAATCATGAATTGAATAATGCATCATAAATCATGAATCATGAATTGAATCATGAATCATGAATTGAATAATGAATCATGAATCATGAATTAAATCATGAATCATGAATTGAATCATGAATCATGAATCATGAATCATGAATTTAATCATGAATCATGAATTAAATCATGAATCATGAATCATGAATTGAATAATGAATCATGAATCATGAATTGAATAATGAATCATGAATCATGAATTGAATAATAAATCATGAATCATGAATTTAATCATGAATTGAATAATGAATCATGAATTATGAATTGAATCATGAATCATAAATTGAATCATGAATTGAATCATGAATCATGAATCATGAATTGAATCATGAATCATGAATTATGAATTGAATCATGAATCATGAATCATAAATTGAATCATGAATCATGAATTGAATAATGAATCATGAATCATCAATTGAATCATGAATCATGAATCATGAATTGAATCATGAATCATAAATCATGAATTGAATAATGAATCATGAATCATGAATTGAATAATGAATCATGAATCGAATCATGAATCATGAATCATGAATCATGAATCATGATTTGAATCATGAATTGAATCATAAATCATAAATCATGAATTGAATCATGAGTCATGAATCATGAATCATGAATTGTATAATGAATCATGAATCATGAATTGAATCATGAAATATGAATCATGAAAAGAATCATGAATCATGAATCATGAATCATGAATTGAATCATGAATCATGAATCATAAATTGAATAATGAATAATGAATCATGAATTGAATCATGAATCATGAATCATAAATTGAATCATGAATTGAATCATGAATCATGAATCATGAATTGTATAATGAATCATGAATCATGAATTGAATCATGAATCATGAATCATGAAATGAATTATGAATCATGAATCATGAATTGAATAATGAATCATGAATCATGAATTAAATAATGAATCATGAATCATGAATTGAATCATGAATCATGAATCATAAATTGAATCATCAATTGAATCATGAATCATGAATCATGAATTGAATAATGAATCATGAATCATGAATTGAATAATGAATCATGAATTGAATCATGAATCATGAATCGAATCATGAATCATGAATTGAATCATGAATCATGAATCATGAATTGAATCATGAATCATGAATCGAATCATGAATCATGAATTGAATCATGAATTGAATCATAAATCATTAATCGAATCATGAATCATGAATTGAATCATGAATTAAATCATGAATCATGAATTGAATCATGAATTGAATCATGAATTGAATCATGAATTGAATCATAAATCATTAATCGAATCATGAATCATGAATTGAATCATGAATTAAATCATGAATCATGAATTGAATCATGAATTGAATCATGAATTGAATCATGAATCATAAATCATGAATCATAAATTGAATCATGAATCATGAATTATGAATCATGAATTGAATCATGAATTGAATCATGAATCATGAATCATGAATCATAAATTGAATCATGAATGATGAATCATGAATTAAATCATGTATCATGAATCATGAATCGAATCATGAATCATGAATTGAATCATGAATTGAATCATAAATCATTAATCAAATCATGAATCATGAATTGAATCATGAATTAAATTATGAATCACGAATTGAATCATAAATCATGAATCATGAATCATGAATCTTGAATTGAATCATAAATCATGAATCATGAATCATGAACTGAATCATGAATCATGATTTTAATCAGGTATCGAATCATTAATTGAACCATGAATCATGAATTGAATCATGAATCATTAATTGAATCATGAATCATGAATAATGAATGATGAATTGAATCATGAATTGAATCATAAATCATGAATCATGAATTGAATCATGAATCATGAATTGAATCATGAATCATGAATTATGAATCATGAATTGAATCATGAATCATGAATTGAATCATGAATCATGAATTGAATCATGAATCATAAATCATGAATCATGAATTGAATCATCAATTGAATCATGAATAATGAATTGAATCATGAATCATGAATCATCAATTGAATCATGAATCATGAATTAAATCATGAATCATAAATCATAAATCGAATCATGAATCATGAATCATAAATCATGAATCATCAATTGAATCATAAATCATGAATCATGAATTAAATCATGAATCATAAATCATAAATTGAATCATGAATCATGAATTGAATCATGAATCATAAATCATGAATTGAATCATGAATCATGAATCATGAATCATGAAATGAAACATGAATCATGAATTGAATCATGAATCATGAATCATGAATTGAATCATGAATCATGAATCATGAATCATGAATCATGAATCATGAATCATGAATTGAATCATGAATCATGAATCATGAATTAAATCATGAATCATGAATCATGAATCGAATCATGAATCATGAATCATGAATCATGAATCATAAATTGAATAATAAATCATGAATCATGAATCATGAATTGAATCATGAATCATGAATCATGAATTGAATCATGAATCATGAATCATAAATTGAATCACGAATCATGAATCATGAATCGAATCATGAATCATGAATCATGAATCATGAATCATGAATTGAATAATGAATCATGAATCATGAATCATGAATTGAATCATGAATTGAATCATGAATCATGAATCATGAATTGAATCATGAATCATGAATCATAAATTGAATCATGAATCATGAATCATGAATTGAATCATGAATTGAATCATGAATCATGAATTGAATCATGAATCATGAATCATGAATTGAATCATGAATCATAAATCATGAATTGAATAATGAATCATAAATCATGAATCATGAATTGAATCATGAATCATGAATCATGAATTAAATAATGAATCATGAATCATGAAAAAAATCATGAATCATTAATTGAATCATGAATTAAATCATGAATCATGAATCATGAATTGAATAATGAATCATGAATCATGAATTGAATAATGAAACATGAATCATGAATCATGAATTGAATCATGAATTGAATCATGAATCATGAATTGAATCATGAATCATGAATCATAAATTGAATCATGAATTGAATCATGAATCATGAATCATGAATTGAATCATGAATCATGAATCATGAATTGAATCATGAATCATGAATCATGAATTGAATCATGAATTGAATCATGAATCATGAATCATCAATTGAATCATGAATCATGAATCATGAATTGAATCATGAATCATAAATCATGAATTGAATCATGAATCATGAATCATGAATTGAATCATGAATCATGAATCATGAATTGAATCATGAATTGAATCATGAATCATGAATCATCAATTGAATCATAAATCATAAATCATGAATTGAATCATGAGTTATGAATCATGAATCATGAATTGTATAATGAATCATGAATCATGAATTAAATCATGAATCATGAATCATGAAATGAATCATGAATCATGAATTGAATAATGAATCATGAATCATGAATTGAATAATGAATAATGAATCATGAATTGAATCATGAATCATGAATCATAAATTGAATCATGAATCATGAATCATGAATTGTATAATGAATCATGAATCATGAATTGAATCATGAATCATGAATCATGAAATGAATCATGAATCATGAATCATGAATTAAATAATGAATCATGAATCATGAATTGAATCATGAATCATGAATCATAAATTGAATCATGAATTGAATCATGAATCATGAATCATGAATTGAATCATGAATCATGAATCATAAATTGAATCATGAATCATGAATTGAATCATGAATTGAATCATGAATCATGAATCATCAATTGAATCATGAATCATGAATCATGAATTGAATCATGAATCATGAATCATGAAATGAATCATGAATCATGAATCATGAATTGAATAATGAATCATGGATCATGAATTGAATAATGAATCATGAATTGAATCATGAATCATGAATCGAAATATTGAATCATGAATCATGAATCATGAATTGAATCATGAATCATGAATCGAATCATGAATCATGAATTGAATCATGAATTAAATCATAAATCATTAATCGAATCATGAATCATGAATTAAATCATGAATCATGAATTGAATCATGAATTGAATCATGAATTGAATCATGAATTGAATCATGAATCATGAATCATGAATCATAAATTGAATCATGAATCATGAATTATGAATCATGAATTGAATCATGAATTGAATCATGAATCATGAATCACGAATCATAAATTGAATCATGAATCATAAATCACGATTCATAAATTGAATCATGAATTGAATCATGAATCATGAATTATGAATCATGAATTGAATCATGAATCATGAATTATGAATCATGAATTGATTCATGAATCATGAATCACGAATCATAAATTGAATCATGAATCATGAATCATGAATTAAATCATGAATCATGAATCGAATCATGAATCATGAATTGAATCATGAATTGAATCATAAATCATTAATCAAATCATGAATCATGAATTAAATTATGAATCACGAATTGAATCATAAATTGAATCATGAATCATGAATTATGAATCATGAATTGAATCATGAATTGAATCATGAATCATGAATCACGAATCATAAATTGAATCATGAATCATAAATCACGATTCATAAATTGAATCATGAATTGAATCATGAATCATGAATTATGAATCATGAATTGAATCATGAATCATGAATTATGAATCATGAATTGATTCATGAATCATGAATCACGAATCATAAATTGAATCATGAATCATGAATCATGAATTAAATCATGAATCATGAATCGAATCATGAATCATGAATTGAATCATGAATTGAATCATAAATCATTAATCAAATCATGAATCATGAATTAAATTATGAATCACGAATTGAATCATAAATTGAATCATGAATCATGAATCATGAATTGAATCACGAATCATGAATCATGAATCTTGGATTGAATCATAAATCATGAATCATGAATCATGAACTGAATCATGAATCATGATTTTAATTAGGTATCGAATCATGAATTGAACCATGAATCATGAATTGAATCATAAATCATTAATCGAATCATGAATCATGAATTAAATCATGAATCATGAATTGAATCATGAATTGAATCATGAATTGAATCATGAATTGAATCATGAATCATGAATCATGAATCATAAATTGAATCATGAATCATGAATTATGAATCATGAATTGAATCATGAATTGAATCATGAATCATGAATCACGAATCATAAATTGAATCATGAATCATAAATCACGATTCATAAATTGAATCATGAATTGAATCATGAATCATGAATTATGAATCATGAATTGAATCATGAATCATGAATTATGAATCATGATTTGATTCATGAATCATGAATCATGAATCATAAATTGAATCATGAATCATGAATCATGAATTAAATCATGAATCATGAATCATGAATCGAATCATGAATCATGAATTGAATCATGAATTGAATCATAAATCATTAATCAAATCATGAATCATGAATTAAATTATGAATCACGAATTGAATCATAAATTGAATCATGAATCATGAATCATGAATTGAATCACGAATCCTGAATCATGAATCTTGGATTGAATCATAAATCATGAATCATGAATCATGAACTGAATCATGAATCATGATTTTAATTAGGTATCGAATCATGAATTGAACCATGAATCATGAATTGAATCATGAATCATTAATTGAATCATGAATCATGAATCATAATTTGAATCATGAATTGAATCATAAATCATGAATCATGAATTGAATCATGAATCATGAATCATGAATTATGAATCATGAATTGAATCATGAATTGAATCATAAATCATTAATCAAATCATAAATCATGAATTAAATTATGAATCACGAATTGAATCATAAATTGAATCATGAATCATGAATCATGAATTGAATCACGAATCATGAATCATGAATCTTGGATTGAATCATAAATCATGAATCATGAATCATGAACTGAATCATGAATCATGATTTTAATTAGGTATCGAATCATGAATTGAACCATGAATCATGAATTGAATCATAAATCATTAATCGAATCATGAATCATGAATTAAATCATGAATCATGAATTGAATCATGAATTGAATCATGAATTGAATCATGAATTGAATCATGAATCATGAATCATGAATCATAAATTGAATCATGAATCATGAATTATGAATCATGAATTGAATCATGAATTGAATCATGAATCATGAATCACGAATCATAAATTGAATCATGAATCATAAATCACGATTCATAAATTGAATCATGAATTGAATCATGAATCATGAATTATGAATCATGAATTAAATCATGAATCATGAATTATGAATCATGATTTGATTCATGAATCATGAATCATGAATCATAAATTGAATCATGAATCATGAATCATGAATTAAATCATGAATCATGAATCATGAATCGAATCATGAATCATGAATTGAATCATGAATTGAATCATAAATCATTAATCAAATCATGAATCATGAATTAAATTATGAATCACGAATTGAATCATAAATTGAATCATGAATCATGAATCATGAATTGAATCACGAATCATGAATCATGAATCTTGGATTGAATCATAAATCATGAATCATGAATCATGAACTGAATCATGAATCATGATTTTAATTAGGTATCGAATCATGAATTGAACCATGAATCATGAATTGAATCATGAATCATTAATTGAATCATGAATCATGAATCATAATTTGAATCATGAATTGAATCATAAATCATGAATCATGAATTGAATCATGAATCATGAATCATGAATTATGAATCATGAATTGAATCATGAATCATGAAGTGAATCATGAATCATGAATTGAATCATGAATCATAAATCATGAATCATGAATTGAATCATCAATTGAATCATGAATAATGAATTGAATCATGAATCATGAATCATCAATTGAATCATGAATCATGAATTAAATCATGAATCATGAATTAAATCATGAATCATAAATCATAAATCGAATCATGAATCATGAATCATAAATCATAAATCATCAATTGAATCATGAATCATGAATCATGAATTAAATCATGAATCATAAATCATAAATTGAATCATGAATCATGAATTGAATCATGAATCATAAATCATGAATTGAATCATGAATCATGAATCATGAATCATGAATTGAATCATGAATCATGAATCGAATCATGAATCATGAATTGAATCATAAATCATTAATCAAATCATGAATCATGAATTAAATTATGAATCACGAATTGAATCATGAATTGAATCATGAATCATGAATCATGAATTGAATCATGAATCATGAATTAAATCATGAATCATAAATCATAAATTGAATCATGAATCATGAATTGAATCATGAATCATAAATCATGAATTGAATCATGAATCATGAATCATGAATTGAATCTTGAATCATGAATCGAATCATGAATCATGAATCATGAATCATGAATCATGAAATGAATCATGAATCATGAATTGAATCATGAATCATGAATTGAATTATGAATCATGAATCATGAATCGAATCATGAATCTTGAATCATGAATCATAAAATGAATCATGAATCATGAATTGAATCATGAATCATGAATCATGAATTGAATCATGAATCATGAATCATGAATTGAATAATGAATCATGAATTAAATCATGAATCATGAATCATGAATTGAATCATGAATCATGAATCATGAATTTATTCATGAATCATGAATTAAATCATGAATCATGAATCATGAATTTAATCATGAATCATAAATTAAATAATGAATCATGAATCATGAATCATAAATTGAATCATGTATTGAATCATGAATCATGAATCATGAATCATAAATTTAATCATGAATCATCAATTGAATCATGAATCATGAATCATGAATTGTATCATGAATCATGAATCATGAATTGAATCATGAATCATAAATCATGAATTGAATAATGAATCATGAATCATGAATTGAATAATGAATCATGAATCGAATCATGAATCATAAATCATGAATCATGAAATAAATCATGAATCATGATTTGAATCATGAATCATGAATTGAATCATGAATTAAATCATAAATCATGAATTGAATCATGAGTCATGAATCATGAATCATGAATTGTATAATGAATCATGAATCATGAATTGAATCATGAATCATGAATCATGAAATGAATCATGAATCTTGAATCATGAATCATGAATCATGAATTTAATCATGAATCATGAATCATGAATTGAATCATGAATCATGAATTGAATCATGAATCATGAATTGAGTCATGAATCATGAATTGAATAATGAATCATGAATCATGAATCATGAATTGAATCATGAATTGAATCATGAATCATGAATCATGAATTGAATCATTAATCATGAATCATAAATTGAATCATGAATCATAAATCATGAATTTAATCATGAATCATGAATTAAATCATGAATCATGAATCATGAATTTAATCATGAATCATGAATCATGAATTGAATCATGAATCATGAATTGAATCATGAATCATGAATTGAGTCATGAATCATGAATTGAATAATGAATCATGAATCATGAATCATGAATTGAATCATGAATTGAATCATGAATCATGAATCATGAATTGAATCATGAATCATGAATCATAAATTGAATCATGAATCATAAATCATGAATTTAATCATGAATCATGAATTAAATCATGAATCATGAATCATGAATTGAATAATGAATCATGAATCATGAATTGAATAATGAATCATGAATCATGAATCATGAATTGAATCATGAATTGAATCATGAATCATGAATCATGAATTGAATCATGAATCATGAATCATAAATTGAATCATGAATTGAATCATGAATCATGAATCATGAATTGAATCATGAATCATGAATCATGAATTGAATCATGAATCATAAATTGAATCATGAATCATGAATCATGAATTGAATCATGAATTGAATCATGAATCATAAATCATCAATTGAATCATGAATCATGAATCATGAATTGAATAATTAATCATAAATCATGAATTGAATAATGAATCAAGAATCATGAATTCAATAATGAATCATGAATCGAATCATGAATCATGAATCATGAATCATGAAATAAATATTGAATCATGATTTGAATCATGAATCATGATTTGAATCATGAATTGAATCATGAATTGAATCATGAATCATGAATCACGAATCATAAATTGAATCATGAATGATGAATCATGAATTAAATCATGTATCATGAATCATGAATCGAATCATGAATCATGAATTGAATCATGAATTGAATCATAAATCATTAATCAAATCATGAATCATGAATTGAATCATGAATTAAATTATGAATCACGAATTGAATCATAAATCATGAATCATGAATTGAATCATGAATCATGAATCATGAATCTTGAATTGAATCATAAATCATGAATCATGAATCATGAACTGAATCATGAATCATGATTTTAATCAGGTATCGAATCATTAATTGAACCATGAATCATGAATTGCATCATGAATCATTAATTGAATCATGAATCATGAATAATGAATGATGAATTGAATCATGATTTGAATCATAAATCATGAATCATGAATTGAATCATGAATCATGAATCATGAATTATGAATCATGAATTGAATCATGAATCATGAATTGAATCATGAATCATGAATTAAATCATGAATCATAAATCATGAATCATGAATTGAATCATCAATTGAATCATGAATAATGAATTGAATCATGAATCATGAATCATCAATTGAATCATGAATCATGAATTAAATCATGAATCATAAATCATAAATCGAATCATGAATCATGAATCATAAATCATGAATCATGAATTGAATCATAAATCATGAATCATGAATTAAATCATGAATCATAAATCATAAATTGAATCATGAATCATGAATTGAATCATGAATCATAAATCATGAATTGAATCATGAATCATGAATTGAATCATGAATCATGAATCGAATCATGAATCATTAATCATGAATCATGAAATGAAACATGAATCATGAATTGAATCATGAATCATGAATCATGAATTGAATCATGAATCATGAATCATGAATCATGAATCATGAAATGAAACATGAATCATGAATTGAATCATGAATCATGAATCATGAATTTAATCATGAATCATGAATCATGAATCGAATCATGAATCATGAATCATGAATCATGAATCATGAATCATGAAATGAATCATGAATTGAATCATGAATCATGAATTTATTCATGAATCGAATCATGAATCATGAATCATGAAATGAATCATGAATCATGAATCATGAATTGAATCATGAATCATGAATCATGAATTTAATCATGAATCATGAATCATGAATTGAATAATGAATCATGAATCATGAATCATGAATTGAATCATGAATTGAATCATGAATCATGAATCATGAATCATGAATCATAAATTGAATCATGAATCATGAATCATGAATTGAATCATGAATCATGAATCATCAATTGAATCCTGAATCATGAATCATCAATTGAATCATGAATCATAAATCATGAATTGAATAATGAATCATGAATCATGAATTGAATAATGAATCATGAATTAAATCATGAATCATGAATCGAATCATGAATCATGAATCATGAACTGAATCATGAATCATGATTTTAATCAGGTATCAAATCATGAATTGAACCATGAATCATGAATTGAATCATGAATCATTAATTGAATCATGAATCATGAATCATGAATCATGAATAATGAAATAAATCATGAATCATGATTTGAATCATGAATCATGAATTGAATCATGAATTGAATCATAAATCATAAATTATGAATTGAATCATGAGTCATGAATCATGAATCATGAATTGTATAATGAATCATGAATCATGAATTGAATCATGAATCATGAAATGAATCATGAATCTTGAATCATGAATCATGAATCTTGAATCATGAATCATGAATCATGAATCATGAATTGAATCATGAATCGAATCATGAATCATGAATCATGAAATGAATCATGAATTGAATCATGAATCAAATCATGAATCATGAATCATGAAATGAATCATGAATCATGAATCATGAATTGAATCATGAATCATGAATCATGAATTTAATCATGAATCATGAATCATGAATCTTGAATCATGAATCATGAATCATGAATCATGAATTGAATCATGAATCATAAATCATGAATTAAATCATGAATCATGAATTGAATCATGAATCATGAATCATGAATTGAATCATGAATTAAATCATGAATCATGAATTGAATCATGAATCATGAATCATGAATTGAATCATGAATCATGAATCATGAATTGAATAATGAATCATGAATCATGAATTAAATCATGAATAATGAATCATGAATTGAATCATGAATCATGACTCATGAATTTAATCATGAATCATGAATTAAATCATGAATCATGAATCATGAATTGAATCATGAATTGAATCATGAATCATGAATTGAATCATGAATCATGAATCATAAATTGAATCATGAATCATGAATTGAATCATAAATCATGAATCATAAATTGAATCATGAATCATGAATCATGAATTGAATCATGAATTGAATCATGAATCATGAATCATCAATTGAATCATGAATCATGAATCATGAATTGAATCATGAATCATAAATCATGAATTGAATAATGAATCATGAATCATGAATCATGAATTGAATCATGAATCATGAATTGAATAATGAATCATGAATCATGATTTGAATAATGAATCATGAATTGAATCATGAATCATGAATCATGAATTGAATCATGAATCATGAATCATAAATTGAATCATGAATCATGAATCATTAATTGAATCATGAATTGAATCATGAATCATGAATCATCAATTGAATCATGAATCATGAATCATGAATTGAATCATGAATCATAAATCATGAATCATGAATAATGAATCATGAATCAAATCATGAATCATGAATCATAAATCATGAATTGAATAATGAATAATGAATCATGATTTGAATCATGAATCATGAAATAAATCATGAATCATGATTTGAATCATGAATCATGAATTGAATCATGAATTGAATCATGAATTAAATCATGAGTCATGAATTATGAATCATGAATTGTATAATGAATCATGAATCATGATTTGAATCATGAATCATGAATTGAATCATGAATTTAATCATAAATCATGAATTAAATCATGAGTCATGAATCATGAATTGTATAATGAATCATGAATTGAATCATGAATCATGAATCATGAAATGAATCATGAATCTTAAATCATGAATCATGAATCATGAATTGAATCATGAATCATAAATCATGAATTGAATAATGAATCATGAATCATGAATCATGAATTGAATCATGAATCATGAA
Organism: Mixophyes fleayi; assembly: GCF_038048845.1. Classification (NCBI taxonomy): domain Eukaryota; kingdom Metazoa; phylum Chordata; class Amphibia; order Anura; family Limnodynastidae; genus Mixophyes; species Mixophyes fleayi. The sequence goes on along the minus strand of NW_027447479.1, from coordinate 6,638 downwards.
TCATGAATTGAATAATGAATCATGAATCATGAATTAAATCATGAATCATGAATTGAATCATGAATCATGAATCATGAATTTAATCATGAATCATGAATTAAATCATGAATCATGAATCATGAATTGAATAATGAATCATGAATCATGAATTGAATAATGAATCATGAATTGAATCATGAATCATGAATCATGAATTGCATCATGAATCATGAATCATAAATTGGATCATAAATCATGAATCATGAATTGAATCATGAATTGAATCATGAATCATGAATCATGAATTGAATCATGAATCATGAATTGAATCATGAATCATAAATCATGAATTGAATAATGAATCATGAATCATGAATTGAATAATGAATCATGAATCGAATCATGAATCATGAATCATGAATCATGAAATAAATCATGAATCATGATTTGAATCATGAATCATGATTTGAATCATGAATCATGAATTGAATCATGAATTGAATCATAAATCATAAATCATGAATTAAATCATGAGTCATGAATCATGAATCATGAATTGAATCATGAATCATGAATCATGAAATGAATCATGAATCTTGAATCATGAATCATGAATCATGAATCATGAATCATGAATTGAATCATGAATTGAATCATGAATCATGAATCATCAATTGAATCATGAATCATGAATCATGAATTGAATCATGAATCATAAATCATGAATTGAATAATGAATCAAGAATCATGAATCATGAATTGAATCATGAATCATGAATCATGAATTGAATAATGAATCATGAATCATGAATTAAATCATGAATCATGAATTGAATCATGAATCATGAATCATGAATTTAATCATGAATCATGAATTAAATCATGAATCATGAATCATGAATTGAATAATGAATCATGAATCATGAATTGAATAATGAATCATGAATCATGAATTGAATCATGAATTGAATCATGAATCATGAATCATGAATTGAATCATGAATCATGAATCATAAATTGAATCATGAATCATGAATCATGAATTGAATCATGAATTTAATCATGAATCATGAATCATCAATTGAATCATGAATCATGAATTGAATCATAATTCATAAATCATGAATTGAATAATGAATCATGAATCATGAATTGAATAATGAATCATGAATCGAATCATGAATCATGAATCATGAATCATGAAATAAATCATGAATCATGATTTGAATCATGAATCATGAATTGAATCATGAATTGAATCATAAATCATAAATCATGAATTGAATCATGAGTCATGAATCATGAATCATGAATTGTATAATGAATCATGATTCATGAATTGAATCATGAATCATGAATCATGAAATGAATCATGAATCTAGAATCATGAATCATGAAATAAATCATGAATCATGATTTGAATCATGAATCATGAATTGAATCATGAATTGAATCATAAATCATAAATCATGAATTGAATCATGAATCATGAATTGAATCATGAATTGAATCATAAATCATAAATCATGAATTAAATCATGAGTCATGAATCATGAATCATGAAATGAATCATGAATCTTGAATCATGAATCATGAATCATGAATTGAATCATGAATTGAATCATGAATCATGAATCATCAATTGAATCATGAATCATGAATCATGAATTGAATCATGAATCATAAATCATGAATTGAATAATGAATCATGAATCATGAATCATGAATTGAATCATGAATCATGAATCATGAATTGAATAATGAATCATGAATCATGAATTAAATCATGAATCATGAATTGAATCATGAATCATGAATCATGAATTTAATCATGAATCATGAATTAAATCATGAATCATGAATTGAATAATGAATCATGAATCATGAATTGAATAATGAATCATGAATCATGAATCATGAATTGAATCATGAATTGAATCATGAATCATGAATCATGAATTGAATCATGAATCATGAATCATAAATTGAATCATGAATCATGAATCATGAATTGAATCATGAATCATCAATTGAATCATGAATCATGAATTGAATCATAATTCATAAATCATGAATTGAATAATGAATCATGAATCATGAATTGAATAATGAATCATGAATCGAATCATGAATCATGAATCATGAATCATGAAATAAATCATGAATCATGATTTGAATCATGAATCATGAATTGAATCATGAATTGAATCATAAATCATAAATCATGAATTGAATCATGAGTCATGAATCATGAATCATGAATTGTATAATGAATCATGATTCATGAATTGAATCATGAATCATGAATCATGAAATGAATCATGAATCTAGAATCATGAATCATGAATCATGAATCATGAATTGAATAATGAATCATGAACTGAGTCATGAATCATGAATCAGAAATGAATCATGGATCATGAATCATGAATCAGAAATGAATCATGGATCATGAATCATGAATCAGAAATGAATCATGGATCATGAATCATGAATCAGAAATGAATCATGAATCATGAATCATAAATTGAATCATGAATCATGAATTGAATCATGAATCATGAATCATAAATTGAATCATGAATCATGAATCATGAATTGAATCATGAATTGAATCATGAATCATGAATCATCAATTGAATCATGAATCATGAATCATGAATTGAATCATGAATCATAAATCATGAATTGAATAATGAATCATGAATCATGAATCATGAATTGAATCATGAATCATGAATTGAATAATGAATTATGAATCATGATTTGAATAATGAATCATGAATTGAATCATGAATCATGAATCATGAATTGAATCATGAATCATGAATCATAAATTGAATCATGAATCATGAATCATGAATTGAATCATGAATTGAATCATGAATCATGAATCATCAATTGAATCATGAATCATGAATCATGAATTGAATCATGAATCATAAATGATGAATCATGAATAATGAATCATGAATCAAATCATGAATCATGAATCATAAATCATGAATTGAATAATGAATAATGAATCATGATTTGAATCATGAATCATGAAATAAATCATGAATCATGATTTGAATCATGAATCATGAATTGAATCATGAATTGAATCATGAATTAAATCATGAGTCATGAATTATGAATCATGAATTGTATAATGAATCATGAATCATGATTTGAATCATGAATCATGAATTGAATCATGAATTTAATCATAAATCATGAATTAAATCATGAGTCATGAATCATGAATTGTATAATGAATCATGAATTGTATCATGAATCATGAATCATGAAATGAATCATGAATCTTAAATCATGAATCATGAATCATGAATTGAATCATGAATCATAAATCATGAATTGAATAATGAATCATGAATCATGAATCATGAATTGAATCATGAATCATGAATCATGAATTGAATAATGAATCATGAATCATGAATTAAATCATGAATCATGAATTGAATCATGAATCATGAATCATGAATTTAATCATGAATCATGAATTAAATCATGAATCATGAATCATGAATTGAATAATGAATCATGAATCATGAATTGAATAATGAATCATGAATTGAATCATGAATCATGAATCATGAATTGCATCATGAATCATGAATCATAAATTGGATCATAAATCATGAATCATGAATTGAATCATGAATTGAATCATGAATCATGAATCATGAATTGAATCATGAATCATGAATTGAATCATGAATCATAAATCATGAATTGAATAATGAATCATGAATCATGAATTGAATAATGAATCATGAATCGAATCATGAATCATGAATCATGAATCATGAAATAAATCATGAATCATGATTTGAATCATGAATCATGATTTGAATCATGAATCATGAATTGAATCATGAATTGAATCATAAATCATAAATCATGAATTAAATCATGAGTCATGAATCATGAATCATGAATTGAATCATGAATCATGAATCATGAAATGAATCATGAATCTTGAATCATGAATCATGAATCATGAATCATGAATTGAATCATGAATTGAATCATGAATCATGAATCATCAATTGAATCATGAATCATGAATCATGAATTGAATCATGAATCATAAATCATGAATTGAATAATGAATCAAGAATCATGAATCATGAATTGAATCATGAATCATGAATCATGAATTGAATAATGAATCATGAATCATGAATTAAATCATGAATCATGAATTGAATCATGAATCATGAATCATGAATTTAATCATGAATCATGAATTAAATCATGAATCATGAATCATGAATTGAATAATGAATCATGAATCATGAATTGAATAATGAATCATGAATCATGAATCATGAATTGAATCATGAATTGAATCATGAATCATGAATCATGAATTGAATCATGAATCATGAATCATAAATTGAATCATGAATCATGAATCATGAATTGAATCATGAATTTAATCATGAATCATCAATTGAATCATGAATCATGAATTGAATCATAATTCATAAATCATGAATTGAATAATGAATCATGAATCATGAATTGAATAATGAATCATGAATCGAATCATGAATCATGAATCATGAATCATGAAATAAATCATGAATCATGATTTGAATCATGAATCATGAATTGAATCATGAATTGAATCATAAATCATAAATCATGAATTGAATCATGAGTCATGAATCATGAATCATGAATTGTATAATGAATCATGATTCATGAATTGAATCATGAATCATGAATCATGAAATGAATCATGAATCTAGAATCATGAATCATGAAATAAATCATGAATCATGATTTGAATCATGAATCATGAATTGAATCATGAATTGAATCATAAATCATAAATCATGAATTGAATCATGAATCATGAATTGAATCATGAATTGAATCATAAATCATAAATCATGAATTAAATCATGAGTCATGAATCATGAATCATGAATTGAATCATGAATCATGAATCATGAAATGAATCATGAATCTTGAATCATGAATCATGAATCATGAATTGAATCATGAATTGAATCATGAATCATGAATCATCAATTGAATCATGAATCATGAATCATGAATTGAATCATGAATCATAAATCATGAATTGAATAATGAATCATGAATCATGAATCATGAATTGAATCATGAATCATGAATTGAATAATGAATCATGAATCATGAATTAAATCATGAATCATGAATTGAATCATGAATCATGAATCATGAATTTAATCATGAATCATGAATTAAATCATGAATCATGAATTGAATAATGAATCATGAATCATGAATTGAATAATGAATCATGAATCATGAATCATGAATTGAATCATGAATTGAATCATGAATCATGAATCATGAATTGAATCATGAATCATGAATCATAAATTGAATCATGAATCATGAATCATGAATTGAATCATGAATCATCAATTGAATCATGAATCATGAATTGAATCATAATTCATAAATCATGAATTGAATAATGAATCATGAATCATGAATTGAATAATGAATCATGAATCGAATCATGAATCATGAATCATGAATCATGAAATAAATCATGAATCATGATTTGAATCATGAATCATGAATTGAATCATGAATTGAATCATAAATCATAAATCATGAATTGAATCATGAGTCATGAATCATGAATCATGAATTGTATAATGAATCATGATTCATGAATTGAATCATGAATCATGAATCATGAAATGAATCATGAATCTAGAATCATGAATCATGAATCATGAATCATGAATTTAATAATGAATCATGAACTGAGTCATGAATCATGAATCAGAAATGAATCATGGATCATGAATCATGAATCAGAAATGAATCATGGATCATGAATCATGAATTCAATAATGAATCATGAATTGAATCATGAATCATGAATCGAATCATGAATCATGAATCATGAATTGAATCATGAATCATAAATCATGAATCATGAATTGAATCATGAATCATGAATCATGAATCGAATCATGAATCAAGAATTGAATCATGAATTGAATTGAATCATGAATTGAATCATGAATTGAATCATGAATCATGAATTGAATCATGAATCATGAATCATGAATTGAATCATGAATCATGAATCATGAAATGAATCATGAATCTAGAATCATGAATCATGAATCATGAATCATGAATTGAATAATGAATCATGAATCATGAATTGAGTCATGAATCATGAATCAGAAATGAATCATGGATCATGAATCATGAATTGAATAATGAATCATGAATTGAATCATGAATCATGAATCATGAATCGAATCATGAATCATGAATTAAATCATGAATTGAATCATAAATCATTAATCGAATCATGAATCAAGAATTGAATCATGAATTGAATTGAATCATGAATTGAATCATGAATTGAATCATGAATCATGAATCATCAATTGAATCATGAATCATGAATCATGAATTGAATCATGAATCATAAATCATGAATTGAATCATGAATCATGAATCATGAATTGAATCATGAATCATGAATCATGAATTGAATCATGAATCATGAATCATGAATTGAATAATGAATCATGAATCATGAATTAAATCATGAATCATGAATTGAATCATGAATCATGAATCATGAATTTTATCATGAATCATGAATTATATCATGAATA
>NW_027447478.1:0-30586 GCF_038048845.1 Mixophyes fleayi | reverse complement strand
CTCCCTTTCTCTTGGAAACAATGACTTACATCAATTCTTTTACATAATTCTTGTTTCTCATGACATTTCTAACATTGCCCACAATTATCAACTTTCTAAGTCTTTCTGAGCAGGAGAAATCGCAAAACATAGTCATTTCTTCATTGTCGTCCAAAAACAACGCTTTTTTACACTCCGGTCTCCCTTTCTCTTGGAAACAATGACTTACATCAATTCTTTTACATAATTCTTGTTTCTCATGACATTTCTAACATTGCCCACAATTATCAACTTTCTAAGTCTTTCTGAGCAGGAATAATCGCAAAACATAGTCATTTCTTCATTGCCGTCCAAAAACAACGCTTTTTTACACTCCTGTCTCCCTTTCTCTTGGAAACAATGACTTACATCAATTCTTTTAAATAATTCTTGTTTCTCATGACATTTCTAACATTGCCCACAATTATCAACTTTCTAAGTCTTTCTGAGCAAGAGAAATCGCAAAACAGTCATTTCTTCATTGCAGTCCAAAAACAACGCTTTTTTACACTCCGGTCTCCCTTTCTCTTGGAAACAATGACTTACATCAATTCTTTTACATAATTCTTGTTTCTCATGACATTTCTAACATTGCCCACAATTATCAACTTTCTAAGTCTTTCTGAGCAAGAGAAATCGCAAAACAGTCATTTCTTCATTGGCGTCCAAAAACAACGCTTTTTTACACTCTGGTCTCCCTTTCTCTTGGAAACAATGACTTACATCAATTTTTTTACATAATTCTTGTTTCTCATGACATTTCTAACATTGCCCACAATTATCAACTTTCTAAGTCTTTCTGAGCAGGAGAAATCGCAAAACATAGTCATTTCTTCATTGTCGTCCAAAAACAACGCTTTTTTACACTCCGGTCTCCCTTTCTCTTGGAAACAATGACTTACATCAATTCTTTTACATAATTCTTGTTTCTCATGACATTTCTAACATTGCCCACAATTATCAACTTTCTAAGTCTTTCTGAGCAGGAATAATCGCAAAACATAGTCATTTCTTCATTGCCGTCCAAAAACAACGCTTTTTTACACTCCTGTCTCCCTTTCTCTTGGAAACAATGACTTACATCAATTCTTTTAAATAATTCTTGTTTCTCATGACATTTCTAACATTGCCCACAATTATCAACTTTCTAAGTCTTTCTGAGCAAGAGAAATCGCAAAACAGTCATTTCTTCATTGCCGTCCAAAAACAACGCTTTTTTACACTCCGGTCTCCCTTTCTCTTGGAAACAATGACTTACATCAATTCTTTTACATAATTCTTGTTTCTCATGACATTTCTTACATTGCCCACAATTATCAACTTTCTAAGTCTTTCTGAGCAGGAGAAATCGCAAAACATAGTCATTTCTTCATTGCCGTCCAAAAACAACGCTTTTTTACACTCCTGTCTCCCTTTCTCTTGGAAACAATGACTTACATCAATTCTTTTACATAATTCTTGTTTCTCATGACATTTCTAACATTGCCCACAATTATCAACTTTCTAAGTCTTTCTGAGCAAGAGAAATCGCAAAACAGTCATTTCTTCATTGCCGTCCAAAAACAACGCTTTTTTACACTCCGGTCTCCCTTTCTCTTGGAAACAATGACTTACATCAATTTTTTTACATAATTCTTGTTTCTCATGACATTTCTAACATTGCCCACAATTATCAACTTTCTAAGTCTTTCTGAGCAGGAGAAATCGCAAAACATAGTCATTTCTTCATTGTCATCCAAAAACAACGCTTTTTTACACTCCGGTCTCCCTTTCTCTTGGAAACAATGACTTACATCAATTCTTTTACATAATTCTTGTTTCTCATGACATTTCTAACATTGCCCACAATTATCAACTTTCTAAGTCTTTCTGAGCAGGAATAATCGCAAAACATAGTCATTTCTTCATTGCCGTCCAAAAACAATGCTTTTTTACACTCCTGTCTCCCGTTCTCTTGGAAACAATGACTTACATCAATTCTTTTACATAATTCTTGTTTCTCATGACATTTCTAACATTGCCCACAATTATCAACTTTCTAAGTCTTTCTGAGCAAGAGAAATCGCAAAACAGTCATTTCTTCATTGGCGTCCAAAAACAACGCTTTTTTACACTCCGGTCTCCCTTTCTCTTGGAAACAATGACTTACATCAATTCTTTTACATAATTCTTGTTTCTCATGACATTTCTAACATTGCCCACAATTATCAACTTTCTAAATCTTTCTGAGCAAGAGAAATCGCAAAACAGTCATTTCTTCATTGCCGTCCAAAAACAACGCTTTTTTACACTCTGGTCTCCCTTTCTCTTGGAAACAATGACTTACATCAATTCTTTTACATAATTCTTGTTTCTCATGACATTTCTAACATTGCCCACAATTATCAACTTTCTAAGTCTTTCTGAGCAGGAGAAATCGCAAAACAGTCATTTCTTCATTGGCGTCCAAAAACAACGCTTTTTTACACTCCTGTCTCCCTTTCTCTTGGAAACAATGACTTACATCAATTCTTTTACATAATTCTTGTTTCTCATGACATTTCTTACATTGCCCACAATTATCAACTTTCTAAGTCTTTCTGAGCAGGAGAAATCGCAAAACATAGTCATTTCTTCATTGCCGTCCAAAAACAACGCTTTTTTACACTCCTGTCTCCCTTTCTCTTGGAAACAATGACTTGCATCAATTCTTTTACATAATTCTTGTTTCTCATGACATTTCTAACATTGCCCACAATTATCAACTTTCTAAGTCTTTCTGAGCAGGAGAAATCGCAAAACAGTCATTTCTTCATTGCCGTCCAAAAACAACGCTTTTTTACACTCCGGTCTCCCTTTCTCTTGGAAACAATGACTTACATCAATTCTTTTACATAATTCTTGTTTCTCATGACATTTCTAACATTGCCTACAATTATCAACTTTCTAAGTCTTTCTGAGCAGGAGAAATCGCAAAACATAGTCATTTCTTCATTGCCGTCCAAAAACAACGCTTTTTTACACTCCGGTCTCCCTTTCTCTTGGAAACAATGACTTACATCAGTTCTTTTACATAATTCTTGTTTCTCATGACATTTCTAACATTGCCCACAATTATCAACTTTCTAAGTCTTTCTGAGCAAGAGAAATCGCAAAACAGTCATTTCTTCATTGCCGTCCAAAAACAACGCTTTTTTACACTCCGCTCTCCCTTTCTCTTGGAAAAAATGACTTACATCAATTCTTTTACATAATTCTTGTTTCTCATGACATTTCTAACATTGCCCACAATTATCAACTTTCTAAGTCTTTCTGAGCAGGAGAAATCGCAAAACAGTCATTTCTTCATTGCCGTCCAAAAACAACGCTTTTTTACACTCCTGTCTCCCTTTCTCTTGGAAACAATGACTTACATCAATTCTTTTACATAATTCTTGTTTCTCATGACATTTCTTACATTGCCCACAATAATCAACTTTCTAAGTCTTTTTGAGCAGGAGAAATCGCAAAACATAGTCATTTCTTCATTGCCGTCCAAAAACAACGCTTTTTTACACTCCTGTCTCCCTTTCTCTTGGAAACAATGACTTACATCAATTCTTTTACATAATTCTTGTTTCTCATGACATTTCTAACATTGCCCACAATTATCAACTTTCTAAGTCTTTCTGAGCAAGAGAAATCGCAAAACAGTCATTTCTTCATTGCCGTCTAAAAACAACGCTTTTTTACACTCCGCTCTCCCTTTCTCTTGGAAACAATGACTTACATCAATTCTTTTACATAATTCTTGTTTCTCATGACATTTCTAACATTTCCCACAATTATCAACTTTCTAAGTCTTTCTGAGCAGGAGAAATCGCAAAACATAGTCATTTCTTCATTGCCGTCCAAAAACAACGCTTTTTTACACTCCGGTCTCCCTTTCTCTTGGAAACAATGACTTACATCAGTTCTTTTACATAATTCTTGTTTCTCATGACATTTCTAACATTGCCCACAATTATCAACTTTCTAAGTCTTTCTGAGCAAGAGAAATCGCAAAACAGTCATTTCTTCATTGCCGTCCAAAAACAACGCTTTTTTACACTCCGCTCTCCCTTTCTCTTGGAAACAATGACTTACATCAATTCTTTTACATAATTCTTGTTTCTCATGACATTTCTAACATTGCCCACAATTATCAACTTTCTAAGTCTTTCTGAGCAGGAGAAATCGCAAAACAGTCATTTCTTCATTGGCGTCCAAAAACAACGCTTTTTTACACTCCTGTCTCCCTTTCTCTTGGAAACAATGACTTACATCAATTCTTTTACATAATTCTTGTTTCTCATGACATTTCTTACATTGCCCACAATAATCAACTTTCTAAGTCTTTTTGAGCAGGAGAAATCGCAAAACATAGTCATTTCTTCATTGCCGTCCAAAAACAACGCTTTTTTACACTCCTGTCTCCCTTTCTCTTGGAAACAATGACTTACATCAATTCTTTTACATAATTCTTGTTTCTCATGACATTTCTAACATTTCCCACAATTATCAACTTTCTAAGTCTTTCTGAGCAGGAGAAATCGCAAAACATAGTCATTTCTTCATTGCCGTCCAAAAACAACGCTTTTTTACACTCCGGTCTCCCTTTCTCTTGGAAACAATGACTTACATCAGTTCTTTTACATAATTCTTGTTTCTCATGACATTTCTAACATTTCCCACAATTATCAACTTTCTAAGTCTTTCTGAGCAGGAGAAATCGCAAAACATAGTCATTTCTTCATTGCCGTCCAAAAACAACGCTTTTTTACACTCCTGTCTCCCTTTCTCTTGGAAACAATGACTTACATCAATTCTTTTACATAATTCTTGTTTCTCATGCATTTCTAACATTTCCCACAATTATCAACTTTCTAAGTCTTTCTGAGCAGGAGAAATCGCAAAACATAGTCATTTCTTCATTGCCGTCCAAAAACAACGCTTTTTTACACTCCTGTCTCCCTTTCTCTTGGAAACAATGACTTACATCAATTCTTTTACATAATTCTTGTTTCTCATGACATTTCTAACATTTCCCACAATTATCAACTTTCTAAGTCTTTCTGAGCAAGAGAAATCGCAAAACAGTCATTTCTTCATTGGCGTCCAAAAACAACGCTTTTTTACACTCCTGTCTCCCGTTCTCTTGGAAACAATGACTTACATCAATTCTTTTACATAATTCTTGTTTCTCATGACATTTCTAACATTGCCCACAATTATCAACTTTCTAAGTCTTTCTGAGCAAGAGAAATCGCAAAACAGTCATTTCTTCATTGGCGTCCAAAAACAACGCTTTTTTACACTCCGGTCTCCCTTTCTCTTGGAAACAATGACTTACATCAATTCTTTTACATAATTCTTGTTTCTCATGACATTTCTAACATTGCCCACAATTATCAACTTTCTAAATCTTTCTGAGCAAGAGAAATCGCAAAACAGTCATTTCTTCATTGCCGTCCAAAAACAACGCTTTTTTACACTCCGGTCTCCCTTTCTCTTGGAAACAATGACTTACATCAATTCTTTTACATAATTCTTGTTTCTCATGACATTTCTAACATTGCCCACAATTATCAACTTTCTAAGTCTTTCTGAGCAGGAGAAATCGCAAAACAGTCATTTCTTCATTGGCGTCCAAAAACAACGCTTTTTTACACTCCTGTCTCCCTTTCTCTTGGAAACAATGACTTACATCAATTCTTTTACATAATTCTTGTTTCTCATGACATTTCTTACATTGCCCACAATTATCAACTTTCTAAGTCTTTCTGAGCAGGAGAAATCGCAAAACATAGTCATTTCTTCATTGCCGTCCAAAAACAACGCTTTTTTACACTCCTGTCTCCCTTTCTCTTGGAAACAATGACTTGCATCAATTCTTTTACATAATTCTTGTTTCTCATGACATTTCTAACATTGCCCACAATTATCAACTTTCTAAGTCTTTCTGAGCAGGAGAAATCGCAAAACAGTCATTTCTTCATTGCCGTCCAAAAACAACGCTTTTTTACACTCCGGTCTCCCTTTCTCTTGGAAACAATGACTTACATCAATTCTTTTACATAATTCTTGTTTCTCATGACATTTCTAACATTGCCCACAATTATCAACTTTCTAAGTCTTTCTGAGCAGGAGAAATCGCAAAACAGTCATTTCTTCATTGCCGTCCAAAAACAACGCTTTTTTACACTCCGGTCTCCCTTTCTCTTGGAAACAATGACTTACATCAATTCTTTTACATAATTCTTGTTTCTCATGACATTTCTAACATTGCCTACAATTATCAACTTTCTAAGTCTTTCTGAGCAGGAGAAATCGCAAAACATAGTCATTTCTTCATTGCCGTCCAAAAACAACGCTTTTTTACACTCCGGTCTCCCTTTCTCTTGGAAACAATGACTTACATCAGTTCTTTTACATAATTCTTGTTTCTCATGACATTTCTAACATTGCCCACAATTATCAACTTTCTAAGTCTTTCTGAGCAAGAGAAATCGCAAAACAGTCATTTCTTCATTGCCGTCCAAAAACAACGCTTTTTTACACTCCGCTCTCCCTTTCTCTTGGAAAAAATGACTTACATCAATTCTTTTACATAATTCTTGTTTCTCATGACATTTCTAACATTGCCCACAATTATCAACTTTCTAAGTCTTTCTGAGCAGGAGAAATCGCAAAACAGTCATTTCTTCATTGCCGTCCAAAAACAACGCTTTTTTACACTCCTGTCTCCCTTTCTCTTGGAAACAATGACTTACATCAATTCTTTTACATAATTCTTGTTTCTCATGACATTTCTTACATTGCCCACAATAATCAACTTTCTAAGTCTTTTTGAGCAGGAGAAATCGCAAAACATAGTCATTTCTTCATTGCCGTCCAAAAACAACGCTTTTTTACACTCCTGTCTCCCTTTCTCTTGGAAACAATGACTTACATCAATTCTTTTACATAATTCTTGTTTCTCATGACATTTCTAACATTGCCCACAATTATCAACTTTCTAAGTCTTTCTGAGCAAGAGAAATCGCAAAACAGTCATTTCTTCATTGCCGTCTAAAAACAACGCTTTTTTACACTCCGCTCTCCCTTTCTCTTGGAAACAATGACTTACATCAATTCTTTTACATAATTCTTGTTTCTCATGACATTTCTAACATTTCCCACAATTATCAACTTTCTAAGTCTTTCTGAGCAGGAGAAATCGCAAAACATAGTCATTTCTTCATTGCCGTCCAAAAACAACGCTTTTTTACACTCCGGTCTCCCTTTCTCTTGGAAACAATGACTTACATCAGTTCTTTTACATAATTCTTGTTTCTCATGACATTTCTAACATTGCCCACAATTATCAACTTTCTAAGTCTTTCTGAGCAAGAGAAATCGCAAAACAGTCATTTCTTCATTGCCGTCCAAAAACAACGCTTTTTTACACTCCGCTCTCCCTTTCTCTTGGAAACAATGACTTACATCAATTCTTTTACATAATTCTTGTTTCTCATGACATTTCTAACATAGCCCACAATTATCAACTTTCTAAGTCTTTCTGAGCAGGAGAAATCGCAAAACAGTCATTTCTTCATTGGCGTCCAAAAACAACGCTTTTTTACACTCCTGTCTCCCTTTCTCTTGGAAACAATGACTTACATCAATTCTTTTACATAATTCTTGTTTCTCATGACATTTCTTACATTGCCCACAATAATCAACTTTCTAAGTCTTTTTGAGCAGGAGAAATCGCAAAACATAGTCATTTCTTCATTGCCGTCCAAAAAACAACGCTTTTTTACACTCCTGTCTCCTTTCTCTTGGAAACAATGACTTACATCATTCTTTTACATAATTCTTTTTTCTCATGACATTTCTAACATTTCCCACAATTATCAACTTTCTAAGTCTTTCTGAGCAGGAGAAATCGCAAAACATAGTCATTTCTTCATTGCCGGTCCAAAAACAACGCTTTTTTACACTCCGGTCTCCCTTTCTCTTGGAAACAATGACTTACATCAGTTCTTTTACATAATTCTTGTTTCTCATGACATTTCTAACATTTCCACAATTATCAACTTTCTAAGTCTTTCTGAGCAGGAGAAATCGCAAAACATAGTCATTTCTTCATTGCCGTCCAAAAACAACGCTTTTTTACACTCCTGTCTCCCTTTCTCTTGGAACAATGACTTGCATCAATTCTTTTACATAATTCTTGTTTCTCATGACATTTCTAACATTTCCCACAATTATCAACTTTCTAAGTCTTTCTGAGCAAGAGAAATCGCAAAACAGTCATTTCTTCATTGGCGTCCAAAAACAACGCTTTTTTACACTCCGGTCTCCCTTTCTCTTGGAAACAATGACTTACATCAATTTTTTTACATAATTCTTGTTTCTCATGACATTTCTAACATTGCCCACAATTATCAACTTTCTAAGTCTTTCTGAGCAGGAGAAATCGCAAAACATAGTCATTTCTTCATTGCTGTCCAAAAACAACGCTTTTTTACACTCCTGTCTCCCTTTCTCTTGGAAACAATGACTTACATCAATTCTTTTACATAATTCTTGTTTCTCATGACATTTCTAACATTGCCCACAATTATCAACTTTCTAAGTCTTTCTGAGCAAGAGAAATCGCAAAACAGTCATTTCTTCATTGGCGTCCAAAAACAACGCTTTTTTACACTCTGGTCTCCCTTTCTCTTGGAAACAATGACTTACATCAATTTTTTTACATAATTCTTGTTTCTCATGACATTTCTAACATTGCCCACAATTATCAACTTTCTAAGTCTTTTTGAGCAGGAGAAATCGCAAAACATAGTCATTTCTTCATTGCCGTCCAAAAACAACGCTTTTTTACACTCCTGTCTCCCTTTCTCTTGGAAACAATGACTTACATCAATTCTTTTACATAATTCTTGTTTCTCATGACATTTCTAACATTGCCCACAATTATCAACTTTCTAAGTCTTTCTGAGCAGGAGAAATCGCAAAACATAGTCATTTCTTCATTGTCGTCCAAAAACAACGCTTTTTTACACTCCGGTCTCCCTTTCTCTTGGAAACAATGACTTACATCAATTCTTTTACATAATTCTTGTTTCTCATGACATTTCTTACATTGCCCACAATTATCAACTTTCTAAGTCTTTCTGAGCAGGAGAAATCGCAAAACATAGTCATTTCTTCATTGCCGTCCAAAAACAACGCTTTTTTACACTCCTGTCTCCCTTTCTCTTGGAAACAATGACTTACATCAATTCTTTTACATAATTCTTGTTTCTCATGACATTTCTAACATTGCCCACAATTATCAACTTTCTAAGTCTTTCTGAGCAAGAGAAATCGCAAAACAGTCATTTCTTCATTGCCGTCCAAAAACAACGCTTTTTTACACTCCGGTCTCCCTTTCTCTTGGAAACAATGACTTACATCAATTTTTTTACATAATTCTTGTTTCTCATGACATTTCTAACATTGCCCACAATTATCAACTTTCTAAGTCTTTCTGAGCAGGAGAAATCGCAAAACATAGTCATTTCTTCATTGTCATCCAAAAACAAGGCTTTTTTACACTCCGGTCTCCCTTTCTCTTGGAAACAATGACTTACATCAATTCTTTTACATAATTCTTGTTTCTCATGACATTTCTAACATTGCCCACAATTATCAACTTTCTAAGTCTTTCTGAGCAGGAATAATCGCAAAACATAGTCATTTCTTCATTGCCGTCCAAAAACAACGCTTTTTTACACTCCTGTCTCCCGTTCTCTTGGAAACAATGACTTACATCAATTCTTTTACATAATTCTTGTTTCTCATGACATTTCTAACATTGCCCACAATTATCAACTTTCTAAGTCTTTCTGAGCAAGAGAAATCGCAAAACAGTCATTTCTTCATTGCCGTCCAAAAACAACGCTTTTTTACACTCCGGTCTCCCTTTCTCTTGGAAACAATGACTTACATCAATTTTTTTACATAATTCTTGTTTCTCATGACATTTCTAACATTGCCCACAATTATCAACTTTCTAAGTCTTTCTGAGCAGGAGAAATCGCAAAACATAGTCATTTCTTCATTGTCATCCAAAAACAAGGCTTTTTTACACTCCGGTCTCCCTTTCTCTTGGAAACAATGACTTACATCAATTCTTTTACATAATTCTTGTTTCTCATGACATTTCTAACATTGCCCACAATTATCAACTTTCTAAGTCTTTCTGAGCAGGAATAATCGCAAAACATAGTCATTTCTTCATTGCCGTCCAAAAACAACGCTTTTTTACACTCCTGTCTCCCGTTCTCTTGGAAACAATGACTTACATCAATTCTTTTACATAATTCTTGTTTCTCATGACATTTCTAACATTGCCCACAATTATCAACTTTCTAAGTCTTTCTGAGCAAGAGAAATCGCAAAACAGTCATTTCTTCATTGGCGTCCAAAAACAACGCTTTTTTACACTCCGGTCTCCCTTTCTCTTGGAAACAATGACTTACATCAATTTTTTTACATAATTCTTGTTTCTCATGACATTTCTAACATTGCCCACAATTATCAACTTTCTAAGTCTTTCTGAGCAGGAGAAAATGCAAAACATAGTCATTTCTTCATTGCCGTCCAAAAACAACGCTTTTTTACACTCCTGTCTCCCTTTCTCTTGGAAACAATGACTTACATCAATTCTTTTACATAATTCTTGTTTCTCATGACATTTCTAACATTGCCCACAATTATCAACTTTCTAAGTCTTTCTGAGCAAGAGAAATCGCAAAACAGTCATTTCTTCATTGGCGTCCAAAAACAACGCTTTTTTACACTCTGGTCTCCCTTTCTCTTGGAAACAATGACTTACATCAATTTTTTTACATAATTCTTGTTTCTCATGACATTTCTAACATTGCCCACAATTATCAACTTTCTAAGTCTTTTTGAGCAGGAGAAATCGCAAAACATAGTCATTTCTTCATTGCCGTCCAAAAACAACGCTTTTTTACACTCCTGTCTCCCTTTCTCTTGGAAACAATGACTTACATCAATTCTTTTACATAATTCTTGTTTCTCATGACATTTCTAACATTGCCCACAATTATCAACTTTCTAAGTCTTTCTGAGCAGGAGAAATCGCAAAACATAGTCATTTCTTCATTGTCGTCCAAAAACAACGCTTTTTTACACTCCGGTCTCCCTTTCTCTTGGAAACAATGACTTACATCAATTCTTTTACATAATTCTTGTTTCTCATGACATTTCTTACATTGCCCACAATTATCAACTTTCTAAGTCTTTCTGAGCAGGAGAAATCGCAAAACATAGTCATTTCTTCATTGCCGTCCAAAAACAACGCTTTTTTACACTCCTGTATCCCTTTCTCTTGGAAACAATGACTTACATCAATTCTTTTACATAATTCTTGTTTCTCATGACATTTCTAACATTGCCCACAATTATCAACTTTCTAAGTCTTTCTGAGCAAGAGAAATCGCAAAACAGTCATTTCTTCATTGCCGTCCAAAAACAACGCTTTTTTACACTCCGGTCTCCCTTTCTCTTGGAAACAATGACTTACATCAATTTTTTTACATAATTCTTGTTTCTCATGACATTTCTAACATTGCCCACAATTATCAACTTTCTAAGTCTTTCTGAGCAGGAGAAATCGCAAAACATAGTCATTTCTTCATTGTCATCCAAAAACAACGCTTTTTTACACTCCGGTCTCCCTTTCTCTTGGAAACAATGACTTACATCAATTCTTTTACATAATTCTTGTTTCTCATGACATTTCTAACATTGCCCACAATTATCAACTTTCTAAGTCTTTCTGAGCAGGAATAATCGCAAAACATAGTCATTTCTTCATTGCCGTCCAAAAACAACGCTTTTTTACACTCCTGTCTCCCGTTCTCTTGGAAACAATGACTTACATCAATTCTTTTACATAATTCTTGTTTCTCATGACATTTCTAACATTGCCCACAATTATCAACTTTCTAAGTCTTTCTGAGCAAGAGAAATCGCAAAACAGTAATTTCTTCATTGCCGTCCAAAAACAACGCTTTTTTACACTCCGATCTCCCTTTCTCTTGGAAACAATGACTTACATCAATTCTTTTACATAATTCTTGTTTCTCATGACATTTCTAACATTGCCCACAATTATCAACTTTCTAAGTATTTCTGAGCAGGAGAAATCGCAAAACAGTCATTTCTTCATTGCCGTCCAAAAACAAGGCTTTTTTACACTCCGGTCTCCCTTTCTCTTGGAAACAATGACTTACATCAATTCTTTTACATAATTCTTGTTTCTCATGACAGTTCTAACATTGCCCACAATTATCAACTTTCTAAGTCTTTTTGAGCAGGAGAAATCGCAAAACATAGTCATTTCTTCATTGCCGTCCAAAAACAACGCTTTTTTACACTCCTGTCTCCCTTTCTCTTGGAAACAATGACTTACATCAATTCTTTTACATAATTCTTGTTTCTCATGACATTTCTAACATTGCCCACAATTATCAACTTTCTAAGTCTTTCTGAGCAAGAGAAATCGCAAAATAGTCATTTCTTCATTGCCGTCCAAAAACAACGCTTTTTTACACTCCGGTCTCCCTTTCTCTTGGAAACAATGACTTACATCAATTTTTTTACATAATTCTTGTTTCTCATGACATTTCTAACATTGCCCACAATTATCAACTTTCTAAGTCTTTCTGAGCAGGAGAAATCGCAAAACATAGTCATTTCTTCATTGCCGTCCAAAAACAACGCTTTTTTACACTCCGGTCTCCCTTTCTCTTGGAAACAATGACTTACATCAATTATTTTACATAATTCTTGTTTCTCATGACATTTCTTACATTGCCCACAATTATCAACTTTCTAAGTCTTTCTGAGCAGGAGAAATCGCAAAACATAGTCATTTCTTCATTGGCGTCCAAAAACAACGCTTTTTTACACTCCTGTCTCCCTTTCTCTTGGAAACAATGACTTACATCAATTTTTTTACATAATTCTTGTTTCTCATGACATTTCTAACATTGCCCACAATTATCAACTTTCTAAGTCTTTCTGAGCAGGAGAAATCGCAAACATAGTCATTTCTTCATTGCCATCCAAAAACAACGCTTTTTTACACTCCGGTCTCCCTTTCTCTTGGAAACAATGACTTACATCAATTATTTTACATAATTCTTGTTTCTCATGACATTTCTTACATTGCCCACAATTATCAACTTTCTAAGTCTTTCTGAGCAGGAGAAATCGCAAAACATAGTCATTTCTTCATTGCCGTCCAAAAACAACGCTTTTTTACACTCCTGTCTCCCTTTCTCTTGGAAACAATGACTTACATCAATTCTTTTACATAATTCTTGTTTCTCATGACATTTCTAACATTGCCCACAATTATCAACTTTCTAAGTCTTTCTGAGCAAGAGAAATCGCAAAACAGTCATTTCTTCATTGCCGTCCAAAAACAACGCTTTTTTACACTCCGGTCTCCCTTTCTCTTGGAAACAATGACTTACATCAATTTTTTTACATAATTCTTGTTTCTCATGACATTTCTAACATTGCCCACAATTATCAACTTTCTAAGTCTTTCTGAGCAGGAGAATCGCAAAACATAGTCATTTCTTCATTGTCGTCCAAAAACAACGCTTTTTTACACTCCGGTCTCCCTTTCTCTTGGAAACAATGACTTACATCAATTCTTTTACATAATTCTTGTTTCTCATGACATTTCTAACATTGCCCACAATTATCAACTTTCTAAGTCTTTCTGAGCAGGAATAATCGCAAAACATAGTCATTTCTTCATTGCCGTCCAAAAACAACGCTTTTTTACACTCCTGTCTCCCTTTCTCTTGGAAACAATGACTTACATCAATTCTTTTAAATAATTCTTGTTTCTCATGACATTCTAACATTGCCCACAATTATCAACTTTCTAAGTCTTTCTGAGCAAGAGAAATCGCAAAAACAGTCATTTCTTCATTGCCGTCCAAAAACAACGCTTTTTTACACTCCGGTCTCCCTTTCTCTTGGAAACAATGACTTACATCAATTCTTTTACATAATTCTTGTTTCTCATGACATTTCTTACATTGCCCACAATTATCAACTTTCTAAGTCTTTCTGAGCAGGAGAAATCGCAAAACATAGTCATTTCTTCATTGCCGTCCAAAAACAACGCTTTTTTACACTCCTGTCTCCCTTTCTCTTGGAAACAATGACTTACATCAATTCTTTTACATAATTCTTGTTTCTCATGACATTTCTAACATTGCCCACAATTATCAACTTTCTAAGTCTTTCTGAGCAAGAGAAATCGCAAAACAGTCATTTCTTCATTGCCGTCCAAAAACAAGGCTTTTTTACACTCCGGTCTCCCTTTCTCTTGGAAACAATGACATACATCAATTTTTTTTACATAATTCTTGTTTCTCATGACATTTCTAACATTGCCCACAATTATCAACTTTCTAAGTCTTTCTGAGCAAGAGAAATCGCAAAATAGTCATTTCTTCATTGCCGTCCAAAAACAACGCTTTTTTACACTCTGGTCTCCCTTTCTCTTGGAAACAATGACTTACATCAATTCTTTTACATAATTCTTGTTTCTCATGACATTTCTAACATTGCCCACAATTATCAACTTTCTAAGTCTTTCTGAGCAGGAGAAATTGCAAAACAGTCATTTCTTCATTGCCGTCCAAAAACAACGCTTTTTTTACACTCCGGTCTCCCTTTCTCTTGGAAACAATGACTTACATCAATTTTTTTACATAATTCTTGTTTCTCATGACATTTCTAACATTGCCCACAATTATCAACTTTCTAAGTCTTTCTGAGCAGGAGAAATCGCAAAACATAGTCATTTCTTCATTGCCGTCCAAAAACAACGCTTTTTTACACTCCGGTCTCCCTTTCTCTTGGAAACAATGACTTACATCAATTATTTTACATAATTCTTGTTTCTCATGACATTTCTTACATTGCCCACAATTATCAACTTTCTAAGTCTTTCTGAGCAGGAGAAATCGCAAAACATAGTCATTTCTTCATTGCCGTCCAAAAACAACGCTTTTTTACACTCCGGTCTCCCTTTCTCTTGGAAACAATGACTTACATCAATTTTTTTACATAATTCTTGTTTCTCATGACATTTCTAACATTGCCCACAATTATCAACTTTCTAAGTCTTTCTGAGCAGGAGAAATCGCAAAACATAGTCATTTCTTCATTGCCGTCCAAAAACAACGCTTTTTTACACTCCGGTCTCCCTTTCTCTTGGAAACAATGACTTACATCAATTCTTTTACATAATTCTTGTTTCTCATGACATTTCTAACATTGCCCACAATTATCAACTTTCTAAGTCTTTCTGGCAGGAGAAATCGCAAAACAGTCATTTCTTCATTGCCGTCCAAAAACAACGCTTTTTTACACTCCGGTCTCCCTTTCTCTTGGAAACAATGACTTACATCAATTCTTTTACATAATTCTTGTTTCTCATGACATTTCTAACATTGCCCACAATTATCAACTTTCTAAGTCTTTCTGAGCAGGAGAAATCGCAAAACAGTCATTTCTTCATTGCCGTCCAAAAACAAGGCTTTTTTACACTCCGGTCTCCCTTTCTCTTGGAAACAATGACTTACATCAATTCTTTTACATAATTCTTGTTTCTCATAACAGTTCTAACATTGCCCACAATTATCAACTTTCTAAGTCTTTCTGAGCAGGAGAAATCGCAAAACATAGTCATTTCTTCATTGCCGTCCAAAAACAACGCTTTTTTACACTCCTGTCTCCCTTTTTCTTGGAAACAATGACTTACATCAATTCTTTTACATAATTCTTGTTTCTCATGACATTTCTAACATTGCCCACAATTATCAACTTTCTAAGTCTTTCTGAGCAAGAGAAATCGCAAAATAGTCATTTCTTCATTGCCGTCCAAAAACAACGCTTTTTTACACTCCGGTCTCCCTTTCTCTTGGAAACAATGACTTACATCAATTTTTTTACATAATTCTTGTTTCTCATGACATTTCTAACATTGCCCACAATTATCAACTTTCTAAGTCTTTCTGAGCAGGAGAAATCGCAAAACATAGTCATTTCTTCATTGCCGTCCAAAAACAACGCTTTTTTACACTCCGGTCTCCCTTTCTCTTGGAAACAATGACTTACATCAATTATTTTACATAATTCTTGTTTCTCATGACATTTCTTACATTGCCCACAATTATCAACTTTCTAAGTCTTTCTGAGCAGGAGAAATCGCAAAACATAGTCATTTCTTCATTGGCGTCCAAAAACAACGCTTTTTTACACTCCTGTCTCCCTTTCTCTTGGAAACAATGACTTACATCAATTTTTTTACATAATTCTTGTTTCTCATGACATTTCTAACATTGCCCACAATTATCAACTTTCTAAGTCTTTCTGAGCAGGAGAAATCGCAAAACATAGTCATTTCTTCATTGCCATCCAAAAACAACGCTTTTTTACACTCCGGTCTCCCTTTCTCTTGGAAACAATGACTTACATCAATTATTTTACATAATTCTTGTTTCTCATGACATTTCTTACATTGCCCACAATTATCAACTTTCTAAGTCTTTCTGAGCAGGAGAAATCGCAAAACATAGTCATTTCTTCATTGCCGTCCAAAAACAACGCTTTTTTACACTCCTGTCTCCCTTTCTCTTGGAAACAATGACTTACATCAATTTTTTTACATAATTCTTGTTTCTCATGACATTTCTAACATTGCCCACAATTATCAACTTTCTAAGTCTTTCTGAGCAAGAGAAATCGCAAAACAGTCATTTCTTCATTGCCGTCCAAAAACAACGCTTTTTTACACTCCGGTCTCCCTTTCTCTTGGAAACAATGACTTACATCAATTTTTTTACATAATTCTTGTTTCTCATGACATTTCTAACATTGCCCACAATTATCAACTTTCTAAGTCTTTCTGAGCAGGAGAAATCGCAAAACATAGTCATTTCTTCATTGTCGTCCAAAAACAACGCTTTTTTACACTCCGGTCTCCCTTTCTCTTGGAAACAATGACTTACATCAATTCTTTTACATAATTCTTGTTTCTCATGACATTTCTAACATTGCCCACAATTATCAACTTTCTAAGTCTTTCTGAGCAGGAATAATCGCAAAACATAGTCATTTCTTCATTGCCGTCCAAAAACAACGCTTTTTTACACTCCTGTCTCCCTTTCTCTTGGAAACAATGACTTACATCAATTCTTTTAAATAATTCTTGTTTCTCATGACATTTCTAACATTGCCCACAATTATCAACTTTCTAAGTCTTTCTGAGCAAGAGAAATCGCAAAACATAGTCATTTCTTCATTGCCGTCCAAAAACAACGCTTTTTTACACTCCGGTCTCCCTTTCTCTTGGAAACAATGACTTACATCAATTCTTTTACATAATTCTTGTTTCTCATGACATTTCTTACATTGCCCACAATTATCAACTTTCTAAGTCTTTCTGAGCAGGAGAAATCGCAAAACATAGTCATTTCTTCATTGCCGTCCAAAAACAACGCTTTTTTACACTCCTGTCTCCCTTTCTCTTGGAAACAATGACTTACATCAATTCTTTTACATAATTCTTGTTTCTCATGACATTTCTAACATTGCCCACAATTATCAACTTTCTAAGTCTTTCTGAGCAAGAGAAATCGCAAAACAGTCATTTCTTCATTGCCGTCCAAAAACAACGCTTTTTTACACTCCGGTCTCCCTTTCTCTTGGAAACAATGACATACATCAATTTTTTTACATAATTCTTGTTTCTCATGACATTTCTAACATTGCCCACAATTATCAACTTTCTAAGTCTTTCTGAGCAAGAGAAATCGCAAAATAGTCATTTCTTCATTGCCGTCCAAAAACAACGCTTTTTTACACTCTGGTCTCCCTTTCTCTTGGAAACAATGACTTACATCAATTCTTTTACATAATTCTTGTTTCTCATGACATTTCTAACATTGCCCACAATTATCAACTTTCTAAGTCTTTCTGAGCAGGAGAAATTGCAAAACAGTCATTTCTTCATTGCCGTCCAAAAACAACGCTTTTTTTACACTCCGGTCTCCCTTTCTCTTGGAAACAATGACTTACATCAATTTTTTTACATAATTCTTGTTTCTCATGACATTTCTAACATTGCCCACAATTATCAACTTTCTAAGTCTTTCTGAGCAGGAGAAATCGCAAAACATAGTCATTTCTTCATTGCCGTCCAAAAACAACGCTTTTTTACACTCCGGTCTCCCTTTCTCTTGGAAACAATGACTTACATCAATTATTTTACATAATTCTTGTTTCTCATGACATTTCTTACATTGCCCACAATTATCAACTTTCTAAGTCTTTCTGAGCAGGAGAAATCGCAAAACATAGTCATTTCTTCATTGCCGTCCAAAAACAACGCTTTTTTACACTCCGGTCTCCCTTTCTCTTGGAAACAATGACTTACATCAATTTTTTTACATAATTCTTGTTTCTCATGACATTTCTAACATTGCCCACAATTATCAACTTTCTAAGTCTTTCTGAGCAGGAGAAATCGCAAAACATAGTCATTTCTTCATTGCCGTCCAAAAACAACGCTTTTTTACACTCCGGTCTCCCTTTCTCTTGGAAACAATGACTTACATCAATTCTTTTACATAATTCTTGTTTCTCATGACATTTCTAACATTGCCCACAATTATCAACTTTCTAAGTCTTTCTGAGCAGGAGAAATCGCAAAACAGTCATTTCTTCATTGCCGTCCAAAAACAACGCTTTTTTACACTCCGGTCTCCCTTTCTCTTGGAAACAATGACTTACATCAATTCTTTTACATAATTCTTGTTTCTCATGACATTTCTAACATTGCCCACAATTATCAACTTTCTAAGTCTTTCTGAGCAGGAGAAATCGCAAAACAGTCATTTCTTCATTGCCGTCCAAAAACAAGGCTTTTTTACACTCCGGTCTCCCTTTCTCTTGGAAACAATGACTTACATCAATTCTTTTACATAATTCTTGTTTCTCATGACAGTTCTAACATTGCCCACAATTATCAACTTTCTAAGTCTTTCTGAGCAGGAGAAATCGCAAAACATAGTCATTTCTTCATTGCCGTCCAAAAACAACGCTTTTTTACACTCCTGTCTCCCTTTTTCTTGGAAACAATGACTTACATCAATTCTTTTACATAATTCTTGTTTCTCATGACATTTCTAACATTGCCCACAATTATCAACTTTCTAAGTCTTTCTGAGCAAGAGAAATCGCAAAATAGTCATTTCTTCATTGCCGTCCAAAAACAACGCTTTTTTACACTCCGGTCTCCCTTTCTCTTGGAAACAATGACTTACATCAATTTTTTTACATAATTCTTGTTTCTCATGACATTTCTAACATTGCCCACAGTTATCAACTTTCTAAGTCTTTCTGAGCAGGAGAAATCGCAAAACATAGTCATTTCTTCATTGCCGTCCAAAAACAACGCTTTTTTACACTCCGGTCTCCCTTTCTCTTGGAAACAATGACTTACATCAATTCTTTTACATAATTCTTGTTTCTCATGACATTTCTAACATTGCCCACAATTATCAACTTTCTAAGTCTTTCTGAGCAGGAGAAATCGCAAAACAGTTATTTCTTCATTGCCGTCCAAAAACAACGCTTTTTTACACTCCGGTCTCCCTTTCTCTTGGAAACAATGACTTACATCAATTCTTTTACATAATTCTTGTTTCTCATGACATTTCTAACATTTCCCACAATTATCAACTTTCTAAGTCTTTCTGAGCAGGAGAAATCGCAAAACAGTCATTTCTTCATTGCCGTCCAAAAACAACGCTTTTTTACACTCCGGTCTCCCTTTCTCTTGGAAACAATGACTTACATCAATTCTTTTACATAATTCTTGTTTCTCATGACATTTCTAACATTTCCCACAATTATCAACTTTCTAAGTCTTTCTGAGCAGGAGAAATCGCAAAACATAGTCATTTCTTCATTGCCGTCCAAAAACAACGCTTTTTTACACTCCGGTCTCCCTTTCTCTTGGAAACAATGACTTACATCAATTTTTTTACATAATTCTTGTTTCTCATGACATTTCTAACATTGCCCACAATTATCAACTTTCTAAGTCTTTCTGAGCAGGAGAAATCGCAAAACATAGTCATTTCTTCATTGCCGTCCAAAAACAACGCTTTTTTACACTCCGGTCTCCCTTTCTCTTGGAAACAATGACTTACATCAATTCTTTTACATAATTCTTGTTTCTCATGACATTTCTAACATTGCCCACAATTATCAACTTTCTAAGTCTTTCTGAGCAGGAGAAATCGCAAAACAGTCATTTCTTCACTGCCGTCCAAAAACAACGCTTTTTTACACTCCGGTCTCCCTTTCTCTTGGAAACAATGACTTACATCAATTCTTTTACATAATTCTTGTTTCTCATGACATTTCTAACATTTCCCACAATTATCAACTTTCTAAGTCTTTCTGAGCAGGAGAAATCGCAAAACATAGTCATTTCTTCATTGCCGTCCAAAAACAACGCTTTTTTACACTCCGGTCTCCCTTTCTCTTGGAAACAATGACTTACATCAATTCTTTTACATAATTCTTGTTTCTCATGACATTTCTAACATTGCCCACAATTATCAACTTTCTAAGTCTTTCTGAGCAGGAGAAATCGCAAAACAGTCATTTCTTCATTGCCGTCCAAAAACAACGCTTTTTTACACTCCGGTCTCCCTTTCTCTTGGAAACAATGACTTACATCAATTCTTTTACATAATTCTTGTTTCTCATGACATTTCTAACATTTCCCACAATTATCAACTTTCTAAGTCTTTCTGAGCAGGAGAAATCGCAAAACATTGTCATTTCTTCATTGCCGTCCAAAAACAACGCTTTTTTACACTCCGGTCTCCCTTTCTCTTGGAAACAATGACTTACATCAATTCTTTTACATAATTCTTGTTTCTCATGACATTTCTAACATTGCCCACAATTATCAACTTTCTAAGTCTTTCTGAGCAGGAGAAATCGCAAAACAGTCATTTCTTCATTGCCGTCCAAAAACAACGCTTTTTTTACACTCCGGTCTCCCTTTCTCTTGGAAACAATGACTTACATCAATTTTTTTACATAATTCTTGTTTCTCATGACATTTCTAACATTGCCCACAATTATCAACTTTCTAAGTCTTTCTGAGCAGGAGAAATCGCAAAACAGTCATTTCTTCATTGCCGTCCAAAAACAAGGCTTTTTTACACTCCGGTCTCCCTTTCTCTTGGAAACAATGACTTACATCAATTCTTTTACATAATTCTTGTTTCTCATGACAGTTCTAACATTGCCCACAATTATCAACTTTCTAAGTCTTTCTGAGCAGGAGAAATCGCAAAACATAGTCATTTCTTCATTGCCGTCCAAAAACAACGCTTTTTTACACTCCTGTCTCCCTTTCTCTTGGAAACAATGACTTACATCAATTCTTTTACATAATTCTTGTTTCTCATGACATTTCTAACATTGCCCACAATTATCAACTTTCTAAGTCTTTCTGAGCAAGAGAAATCGCAAAATAGTCATTTCTTCATTGCCGTCCAAAAACAACGCTTTTTTACACTCCGGTCTCCCTTTCTCTTGGAAACAATGACTTACATCAATTTTTTTACATAATTCTTGTTTCTCATGACATTTCTAACATTGCCCACAATTATCAACTTTCTAAGTCTTTCTGAGCAGGAGAAATCGCAAAACATAGTCATTTCTTCATTGCCGTCCAAAAACAACGCTTTTTTACACTCCGGTCTCCCTTTCTCTTGGAAACAATGACTTACATCAATTCTTTTACATAATTCTTGTTTCTCATGACATTTCTAACATTGCCCACAATTATCAACTTTCTAAGTCTTTCTGAGCAGGAGAAATCGCAAAACAGTCATTTCTTCATTGCCGTCCAAAAACAACGCTTTTTTACACTCCGTTCTCCCTTTCTCTTGGAAACAATGACTTACATCAATTCTTTTACATAATTCTTGTTTCTCATGACATTTCTAACATTTCCCACAATTATCAACTTTCTAAGTCTTTCTGAGCAGGAGAAATCGCAAAACATAGTCATTTCTTCATTGCCGTCCAAAAACAACGCTTTTATACACTCCGGTCTCCCTTTCTCTTGGAAACAATGACTTACATCAATTCTTTTACATAATTCTTGTTTCTCATGACATTTCTAACATTGCCCACAATTATCAACTTTCTAAGTCTTTCTGAGCAGGAGAAATCGCAAAACAGTCATTTCTTCATTGCCGTCCAAAAACAACGCTTTTTTTACACTCCGGTCTCCCTTTCTCTTGGAAACAATGACTTACATCAATTTTTTTACATAATTCTTGTTTCTCATGACATTTCTAACATTGCCCACAATTATCAACTTTCTAAGTCTTTCTGAGCAGGAGAAATCGCAAAACAGTCATTTCTTCATTGCCGTCCAAAAACAAGGCTTTTTTACACTCCGGTCTCCCTTTCTCTTGGAAACAATGACTT
Organism: Mixophyes fleayi; assembly: GCF_038048845.1. Taxonomy (NCBI): domain Eukaryota; kingdom Metazoa; phylum Chordata; class Amphibia; order Anura; family Limnodynastidae; genus Mixophyes; species Mixophyes fleayi. The sequence goes on along the minus strand of NW_027447478.1, from coordinate 7,945 downwards.
ACATCAATTCTTTTACATAATTCTTGTTTCTCATGACAGTTCTAACATTGCCCACAATTATCAACTTTCTAAGTCTTTCTGAGCAGGAGAAATCGCAAAACATAGTCATTTCTTCATTGCCGTCCAAAAACAACGCTTTTTTACACTCCTGTCTCCCTTTCTCTTGGAAACAATGACTTACATCAATTCTTTTACATAATTCTTGTTTCTCATGACATTTCTAACATTGCCCACAATTATCAACTTTCTAAGTCTTTCTGAGCAAGAGAAATCGCAAAATAGTCATTTCTTCATTGCCGTCCAAAAACAACGCTTTTTTACACTCCGGTCTCCCTTTCTCTTGGAAACAATGACTTACATCAATTTTTTTACATAATTCTTGTTTCTCATGACATTTCTAACATTGCCCACAATTATCAACTTTCTAAGTCTTTCTGAGCAGGAGAAATCGCAAAACATAGTCATTTCTTCATTGCCGTCCAAAAACAACGCTTTTTTACACTCCGGTCTCCCTTTCTCTTGGAAACAATGACTTACATCAATTCTTTTACATAATTCTTGTTTCTCATGACATTTCTAACATTGCCCACAATTATCAACTTTCTAAGTCTTTCTGAGCAGGAGAAATCGCAAAACAGTCATTTCTTCATTGCTGTCCAAAAACAACGCTTTTTTACACTCCGGTCTCCCTTTCTCTTGGAAACAATGACTTACATCAATTATTTTACATAATTCTTGTTTCTCATGACATTTCTTACATTGCCCACAATTATCAACTTTCTAAGTCTTTCTGAGCAGGAGAAATCGCAAAACATAGTCATTTCTTCATTGCCGTCCAAAAACAACGCTTTTTTACACTCCGGTCTCCCTTTCTCTTGGAAACAATGACTTACATCAATTATTTTACATAATTCTTGTTTCTCATGACATTTCTTACATTGCCCACAATTATCAACTTTCTAAGTCTTTCTGAGCAGGAGAAATCGCAAAACATAGTCATTTCTTCATTGCCGTCCAAAAACAACGCTTTTTTACACTCCTGTCTCCCTTTCTCTTGGAAACAATGACTTACATCAATTCTTTTACATAATTCTTGTTTCTCATGACATTTCTAACATTGCCCACAATTATCAACTTTCTAAGTCTTTCTGAGCAAGAGAAATCGCAAAACAGTCATTTCTTCATTGCCGTCCAAAAACAACGCTTTTTTACACTCCGATCTCCCTTTCTCTTGGAAACAATGACTTACATCAATTCTTTTACATAATTCTTGTTTCTCATGACATTTCTAACATTGCCCACAATTATCAACTTTCTAAGTCTTTCTGAGCAGGAGAAATCGCAAAACAGTCATTTCTTCATTGGCGTCCAAAAACAACGCTTTTTTACACTCCTGTCTCCCTTTCTCTTGGAAACAATGACTTACATCAATTCTTTTACATAATTCTTGTTTCTCATGACAGTTCTATAATTGCCCACAATTATCAACTTTCTAAGTCTTTCTGAGCAGGAGAAATCGCAAAACAGTCATTTCTTCATTGCCGTCCAAAAACAAGGCTTTTTTACACTCCGGTCTCCCTTTCTCTCGGAAACAATGACTTACATCAATTCTTTTACATAATTCTTGTTTCTCATGACAGTTCTAACATTGCCCACAATTATCAACTTTCTAAGTCTTTCTGAGCAGGAGAAATCGCAAAACATAGTCATTTCTTCATTGCCGTCCAAAAACAACGCTTTTTTACACTCCTGTCTCCCTTTCTCTTGGAAACAATGACTTACATCAATTCTTTTACATAATTCTTGTTTCTCATGACATTTCTAACATTGCCCACAATTATCAACTTTCTAAGTCTTTCTGAGCAGGAGAAATCGCAAAACATAGTCATTTCTTCATTGCCGTCCAAAAACAACGCTTTTTTACACTCCGGTCTCCCTTTCTCTTGGAAACAATGACTTACATCAATTCTTTTACATAATTCTTGTTTCTCATGACATTTCTAACATTGCCCACAATTATCAACTTTCTAAGTCTTTCTGAGCAAGAGAAATCGCAAAACAGTCATTTCTTCATTGCCGTCCAAAAACAACGCTTTTTTACACTCCGATCTCCCTTTCTTTTGGAAACAATGACTTACATCAATTCTTTTACATAATTCTTGTTTCTCATGACATTTCTAACATTGCCCACAATTATCAACTTTCTAAGTCTTTCTGAGCAGGAGAAATCGCAAAACAGTCATTTCTTCATTGGCGTCCAAAAACAACGCTTTTTTACACTCCTGTCTCCCTTTCTCTTGGAAACAATGACTTACATCAATTCTTTTACATAATTCTTGTTTCTTATGACAGTTCTAACATTGCCCACAATTATCAACTTTCTAAGTCTTTCTGAGCAGGAGAAATCGCAAAACAGTCATTTCTTCATTGCCGTCCAAAAACAAGGCTTTTTTACACTCCGGTCTCCCTTTCTCTTGGAAACAATGACTTACATCAATTCTTTTACATAATTCTTGTTTCTCATGACAGTTCTAACATTGCCCACAATTATCAACTTTCTAAGTCTTTCTGAGCAGGAGAAATCGCAAAACATAGTCATTTCTTCATTGCCGTCCAAAAACAACGCTTTTTTACACTCCTGTCTCCCTTTCTCTTGGAAACAATGACTTACATCAATTCTTTTACATAATTCTTGTTTCTCATGACATTTCTAACATTGCCCACAATTATCAACTTTCTAAGTATTTCTGAGCAGGAGAAATCGCAAAACATAGTCATTTCTTCATTGCCGTCCAAAAACAACGCTTTTTTACACTCCGGTCTCCCTTTCTCTTGGAAACAATGACTTACATCAATTCTTTTACATAATTCTTGTTTCTCATGACATTTCTAACATTGCCCACAATTATCAACTTTCTAAGTCTTTCTGAGCAAGAGAAATCGCAAAACAGTCATTTCCTTATTGCCTTCCAAAAACAACGCTTTTTTCACTCCTGTCTCCCTTTCTCTTGGAAACAATGACTTACATCAATTCTTTTACATAATTCTTGTTTCTCATGACATTTCTAACATTGCCCACAATTATCAACTTTCTAAGTCTTTCTGAGCAGGAGAAATCGCAAACATAGTCATTTCTTCATTGCCGTCCAAAAACAACGCTTTTTTACACTCCGGTCTCCCTTTCTCTTGGAAACAATGACTTACATCAATTCTTTTACATAATTCTTGTTTCTCATGACATTTCTAACATTGCCCACAATTATCAACTTTCTAAGTCTTTCTGAGCAGGAGAAATCGCAAAACAGTCATTTCTTCATTGCCGTCCAAAAACAACGCTTTTTTACACTCCGGTCTCCCTTTCTCTTGGAAACAATGACTTACATCAATTCTTTTACATAATTCTTGTTTCTCATGACATTTCTAACATTTCCCACAATTATCAACTTTCTAAGTCTTTCTGAGCAGGAGAAATCGCAAAACATAGTCATTTCTTCATTGCCGTCCAAAAACAACGCTTTTTTACACTCCGGTCTCCCTTTCTCTTGGAAACAATGACTTCCATCAATTATTTTACATAATTCTTGTTTCTCATGACATTTCTTACATTGCCCACAATTATCAACTTTCTAAGTCTTTCTGAGCAGGAGAAATCGCAAAACATAGTCATTTCTTCATTGCCGTCCAAAAACAACGCTTTTTTACACTCCTGTCTCCCTTTCTCTTGGAAACAATGACTTACATCAATTCTTTTACATAATTCTTGTTTCTCATGACATTTCTAACATTGCCCACAATTATCAACTTTCTAAGTCTTTCTGAGCAAGAGAAATCGCAAAACAGTCATTTCTTCATTGCCGTCCAAAAACAACGCTTTTTTACACTCCGGTCTCCCTTTCTCTTGGAAACAATGACTTACATCAATTCTTTTACATAATTCTTGTTTCTCATGACATTTCTAACATTTCCCACAATTATCAACTTTCTAAGTCTTTCTGAGCAGGAGAAATCGCAAAACATAGTCATTTCTTCATTGCCGTCCAAAAACAACGCTTTTTTACACTCTGGTCTCCCTTTCTCTTGGAAACAATGACTTACATCAATTATTTTACATAATTCTTGTTTCTCATGACATTTCTTACATTGCCCACAATTATCAACTTTCTAAGTCTTTCTGAGCAGGAGAAATCGCAAAACATAGTCATTTCTTCATTGCCGTCCAAAAACAACGCTTTTTTACACTCCTGTCTCCCTTTCTCTTGGAAACAATGACTTACATCAATTCTTTTACATAATTCTTGTTTCTCATGACATTTCTAACATTGCCCACAATTATCAACTTTCTAAGTCTTTCTGAGCAGGAGAAATCGCAAAACATAGTCATTTCTTCATTGCCGTCCAAAAACAACGCTTTTTTACACTCCGGTCTCCCTTTCTCTTGGAAACAATGACTTACATCAATTCTTTTACATAATTCTTGTTTCTCATGACATTTCTAACATTGCCCACAATTATCAACTTTCTAAGTCTTTCCCTGCAAGAGAAATCGCAAAAGAGTCATTTCCTTATTGCCTTCCAAAAACAACGCTTTTTTACACTCCTGTCTCCCTTTCTCTTGGAAACAATGACTTACATCAATTCTTTTACATAATTCTTGTTTCTCATGACATTTCTAACATTGCCCACAATTATCAACTTTCTAAGTCTTTCTGAGCAGGAGAAATCGCAAAACATAGTCATTTCTTCATTGCCGTCCAAAAACAACGCTTTTTTACACTCCTGTCTCCCTTTCTCTTGGAAACAATGACTTACATCAATTCTTTTACATAATTCTTGTTTCTCATGACATTTCTAACATTGCCCACAATTATCAACTTTTATAAGTCTTTCTGAGCAGGAGAAATCGCAAAACATAGTCATTTCTTCATTGCCGTCCAAAAACAACGCTTTTTTACACTCCTGTCTCCCTTTCTCTTGGAAACAATGACTTACATCAATTCTTTTACATAATTCTTGTTTCTCATGACATTTCTTACATTGCCCAGAATTATCAACTTTCTAAGTCTTTCTGAGCAGGAGAAATCGCAAAACATAGTCATTTCTTCATTGCCGTCCAAAAACAACGCTTTTTTACACTCCTGTCTCCCTTTCTCTTGGAAACAATGACTTACATCAATTCTTTTACATAATTCTTGTTTCTCATGACATTTCTAACATTGCCCACAATTATCAACTTTCTAAGTCTTTCTGAGCAAGAGAAATCGCAAAACAGTCATTTCTTCATTGCCGTCCAAAAACAACGCTTTTTTACACTCCGGTCTCCCTTTCTCTTGGAAACAATGACTTACATCAATTTTTTTACATAATTCTTGTTTCTCATGACATTTCTAACATTGCCCACAATTATCAACTTTCTAAGTCTTTCTGAGCAGGAGAAATCGCAAAACATAGTCATTTCTTCATTGTCGTCCAAAAACAACGCTTTTTTACACTCCGGTCTCCCTTTCTCTTGGAAACAATGACTTACATCAATTCTTTTACATAATTCTTGTTTCTCATGACATTTCTAACATTGCCCACAATTATCAACTTTCTAAGTCTTTCTGAGCAGGAATAATCGCAAAACATAGTCATTTCTTCATTGCCGTCCAAAAACAACGCTTTTTTACACTCCTGTCTCCCTTTCTCTTGGAAACAATGACTTACATCAATTCTTTTAAATAATTCTTGTTTCTCATGACATTTCTAACATTGCCCACAATTATCAACTTTCTAAGTCTTTCTGAGCAAGAGAAATCGCAAAACAGTCATTTCTTCATTGCCGTCCAAAAACAACGCTTTTTTACACTCCGGTCTCCCTTTCTCTTGGAAACAATGACTTACATCAATTTTTTTACATAATTCTTGTTTCTCATGACATTTCTAACATTGCCCACAATTATCAACTTTCTAAGTCTTTCTGAGCAGGAGAAATCGCAAAACATAGTCATTTCTTCATTGTCGTCCAAAAACAACGCTTTTTTACACTCCGGTCTCCCTTTCTCTTGGAAACAATGACTTACATCAATTCTTTTACATAATTCTTGTTTCTCATGACAGTTCTATAATTGCCCACAATTATCAACTTTCTAAGTCTTTCTGAGCAGGAGAAATCGCAAAACAGTCATTTCTTCATTGCCGTCCAAAAACAAGGCTTTTTTACACTCCGGTCTCCCTTTCTCTCGGAAACAATGACTTACATCAATTCTTTTACATAATTCTTGTTTCTCATGACAGTTCTAACATTGCCCACAATTATCAACTTTCTAAGTCTTTCTGAGCAGGAGAAATCGCAAAACATAGTCATTTCTTCATTGCCGTCCAAAAACAACGCTTTTTTACACTCCTGTCTCCCTTTCTCTTGGAAACAATGACTTACATCAATTCTTTTACATAATTCTTGTTTCTCATGACATTTCTAACATTGCCCACAATTATCAACTTTCTAAGTCTTTCTGAGCAAGAGAAATCGCAAAATAGTCATTTCTTCATTGCCGTCCAAAAACAACGCTTTTTTACACTCCGGTCTCCCTTTCTCTTGGAAACAATGACTTACATCAATTTTTTTACATAATTCTTGTTTCTCATGACATTTCTAACATTGCCCACAATTATCAACTTTCTAAGTCTTTCTGAGCAGGAGAAATCGCAAAACATAGTCATTTCTTCATTGCCGTCCAAAAACAACGCTTTTTTACACTCCGGTCTCCCTTTCTCTTGGAAACAATGACTTACATCAATTCTTTTACATAATTCTTGTTTCTCATGACATTTCTAACATTGCCCACAATTATCAACTTTCTAAGTCTTTCTGAGCAGGAGAAATCGCAAAACAGTCATTTCTTCATTGCCGTCCAAAAACAACGCTTTTTTACACTCCGTTCTCCCTTTCTCTTGGAAACAATGACTTACATCAATTCTTTACATAATTCTTGTTTCTCATGACATTTCTAACATTTCCCACAATTATCAACTTTCTAAGTCTTTCTGAGCAGGAGAAATCGCAAAACATAGTCATTTCTTCATTGCCGTCCAAAAACAACGCTTTTATACACTCCGGTCTCCCTTTCTCTTGGAAACAATGACTTACATCAATTCTTTTACATAATTCTTGTTTCTCATGACATTTCTAACATTGCCCACAATTATCAACTTTCTAAGTCTTTCTGAGCAGGAGAAATCGCAAAACAGTCATTTCTTCATTGCCGTCCAAAAACAACGCTTTTTTTACACTCCGGTCTCCCTTTCTCTTGGAAACAATGACTTACATCAATTTTTTTACATAATTCTTGTTTCTCATGACATTTCTAACATTGCCCACAATTATCAACTTTCTAAGTCTTTCTGAGCAGGAGAAATCGCAAAACAGTCATTTCTTCATTGCCGTCCAAAAACAAGGCTTTTTTACACTCCGGTCTCCCTTTCTCTTGGAAACAATGACTTACATCAATTCTTTTACATAATTCTTGTTTCTCATGACAGTTCTAACATTGCCCACAATTATCAACTTTCTAAGTCTTTCTGAGCAGGAGAAATCGCAAAACATAGTCATTTCTTCATTGCCGTCCAAAAACAACGCTTTTTTACACTCCTGTCTCCCTTTCTCTTGGAAACAATGACTTACATCAATTCTTTTACATAATTCTTGTTTCTCATGACATTTCTAACATTGCCCACAATTATCAACTTTCTAAGTCTTTCTGAGCAAGAGAAATCGCAAAATAGTCATTTCTTCATTGCCGTCCAAAAACAACGCTTTTTTACACTCCGGTCTCCCTTTCTCTTGGAAACAATGACTTACATCAATTTTTTTACATAATTCTTGTTTCTCATGACATTTCTAACATTGCCCACAATTATCAACTTTCTAAGTCTTTCTGAGCAGGAGAAATCGCAAAACATAGTCATA